>NC_134836.1:82696386-82997760 GCF_004210375.1 Tachypleus tridentatus | reverse complement strand
TATTCATCACCAAGGACTTCGACTCTGCACTGGGGCTTTCTGTACCTCTCCAGTTCAAAGTATATACATTGAATCTCATGAACCTTCTCTACACCTTCGCCGTTTGCAACTATCTTTACAATATACTTCAAAACTTCATTCCTTACTAAAGCATCCCACCTGGAAATGTGTTTTCCTTCCTCGGTGGGCAGTACTTTTTCAGAACAGATGATCTGTCATTGCTCCGTTTGGCCATCGCATCCGGGCGCAATTGGATGAATTGGGTCTGTCCTTGGATAACATTGCAGATTCCACAGGTTGGCCCATCCCACCTTGGCTTATTACAGCCCCCAAATGTGACCTTTCTTTCAGTCACCTAAAAAAGGCAGATTCTCCAGATTGGAAGTATCGTCTTTTATTCAATGAATATCTTTCAAACAATCATTCAGTTCCCATTTATACAGATGGTTCCAAATCAGGTAATTCAGTGGGCTCTGCTAGGGTTTGCTATGGGTCAGTAGTTGCGTGCAGAATCCCTTCTACAGCTTCTGTGTTCACTGCTGAACTGTATGCCATATCTCTTGCCCTGGATCATATTGCAGCTGAGCAGTACTCCAACTGCACTATTTATACTGATTTGCTTAGTTCTATACTTGCCTTGGAATCACTACACGTTAGCTCACATCCTATTCTCGCTGATATTCGAAACCGACTGGCCCATTTCTCATTAGCAGCTACTTCAATCCAGTTTTTCTGGATACCAGGCCATGTTGGTATTCGCGGGAACGAGCTTGCAGACATGGCAGCTAAATATGTCTGCTTCAGCACCATCACTCCTATGCCTATTCCGTACATGGACTATGGTGTTGTCTTCAAGGCTCGGCTCCGTGCCAGCTGGCAGTCCACTTGGAGTGAGCAACGTGACAACAAACTTTTTCAAATCAAACCCAAAATTGGACTCTGGTGGTATCTTTTACTAGATAGCTTCCATAAAGTTCGGAAGGAGGAAGTTGTTCTCACTAGGCCACGCATTGGTCACAGTTTTTTAACTCATCATTTTCTTTTATCTGGAACTGCTGCACCAATGTGTAGTTTGTGTAACACTGAAATCACTATCAGCCACGTTTTACTTTCTTGCCATTGTTACAATTCTCAACGACGGCAATATTTTAAACATATTTTTTCCCAGGGTCAGTCTGTAACATTGGACAGAGTTATTGGTGATGGTGACTCTGTCCACCTTGATAATGTTTTTAATTTTTTAATGGCCATTAATCTTTTTAATCTCATTTAAGTGTTGCATATTTATTCATTACACCTTTTTAATTGTGGTTCCTCTTTTACAGTTTTAATCTTTCTCCTTCAATTTGACATTGGACAATGGCCAGAACATTAAATAACTCGACACAAGGACTGGAAAGGCCAACTTCAGGTGACTAACGCTACTGTTTGAACTATCCATTTGAACTACTCGTTAGTCGTCCTGGCGAGTTGTTATTATACTTTTGCTGCATATCATTTCACACTTTTACTACTTAACTTTTTAGTACTGGCCATATTGACTCATAACCCGGAACCAGGACTGGAAAGACCAATTTCAGGTGACTGACGGTAGTTTTTATACTTACCTGTTAGTCTTTCTGGCGGGTTATGATCATTACCATTTTGCTAGAGTAAATATTTTACAACTTGGAAGACTGGATGTCACCATTGGTTTTTACACCATTTTCTGTTTTAATTGTTGTTTTGTTTTTACCTTCATTTACTTTTACAAATTTTACTCCATTTACTTGACTTTATCTTTTTACTGGACATTTGGCTACTCATTGTTACAATTTTGCTATGTATCTTTTAAAACTTCTATTCTTTTACATTGTGATACTGGTTGCTATGACACATAACTCGGAACCAGGACTGGAAAGACCAACTTCAGGTGACTGACAGTGGTTCTTGAACTTACCTGTTAGTCTTCCTGGCGGGTTATGATCATTACCTTTTTGCTAGAGTAAATATCTTACAACTTCTTATACTCTGCCTTCTATATTAACATTGTAGACTAGGTGTCAACATTGGTTTTATACTTTTTGTTTTACCTTCATTTCTATTTATGTCTATTACTACATTTATTTATTATGTTTTTTTTACATTGTTACCGAATGTCTGGCGCAGATAGCCTCGCTGCTTTGTGCCATAAAACACTTAATCAATCAATCAATCAATCTAACTTTCTATCAAAGAAAAAATGGTTTAAAATAATTTGTACACCTAGTAAATAGCAACATATAAAAATAGCACCTACATGTTTATACCTACTTATTCCAATGCTTTTACACCTCATAGGTGTCAGTTAAGTGAACTTTTTGCCTTCTATCAGTTACAATAACAAACATCAGAGAATTTATCAATTTTTAAAAACAGGATGCTCTGTGTGGGCTTTTCTTTATTGTTTATGTCTCCATAAAAACAAAGCTTTCTTGCAACAAAGTGACAGTTTAGGTTTAATATGTATATATAGTATAAGTGAGAAATTCCACGGAAAGTAACAAGGCCAAATAGAGGTAGCAGAAAGTGGGTAGTTTAAATTGAAAAAGTGTCACGTGGTACAGAAAGTTAAGCTTCGGTATTTATTTAAATAGTTATACTTTTAAAGTTAAGAAATTTAAACTTCTATTAAAATTTAGACTGTAAACTTTGTTTTGGCATCAAGTTTATTGATTACTTTAATAATTAGGGAATTTAATTTAATCAAATTTTAAATGTAATTTTGCAAAAGGTTGTGACATATGCACTTTGACTAGTTAATGTAAAGAGAGCCAAAATGTGAAAATGTAGGGTTTAAGTTTACAAGGGTGGGAAAAAGGTTTTGAGTAATACTCATGAAGTGAAAACTTGGTAAATCATAACCAAAACTGTAAAACAACTTGGAAAATACATCCATAAGGGAAGCCAATGGAAGTTTTTATGAAGACTAACAGTAAACAATAATGGTTAACATTGCTCGACTTGAGCTTGAGTTTTTTAGGAACCTATTACAGTTTCATACTATATTCCTTTGTATTATAATTAGGTGTTTTATGTGACAACTACACAAAAGAAAAAAACAATTGGGTTGGAGAGTTTATCATGTGTTCCAATTGTTCAATAGGAACAACAGAGGGTGGCATGGCTACAGAGAGTTGGTTAGTTGAAGACTCATAAAAGATTGACATCAGAGGACCAAGTCATGGCATACAGTGTGAATGAGTGTATGGTTGAACTAAAATTGCTTACCAGTGCATCACACATGGGTAGGCTCATCATGCATATTATTGGACTTAGCCCTCTTTACTGGCAGAGGATTGCACTATTACTGGAGAGGTGGACATTCTTGCAGCAGAGAATTTAATGATTGTTGCATCTACTGCTATCTAGAGAAGCCCAGCCTGCATGTAGCTCAACAGTTCTTGTCATTGTTTACACCGCTCAGAGAAGAGATGAAATTTAGAGATCCAGCTCCTGCTGTAATAAACCATCAAAGAACACACCACTACCAGCTAGCAGTGGTACTATATATGCTACCACCTCCAAAGGAAACATTTTATCCTTAAGGCTCAAAGAAATTTCTGTTAGTAAGATCATCCTGAGGCTCAACCAAGTGTCAGGAAGGCAGAGACAGGATGGGTACTTGGAAAACACCACCTACCACAAATATAGCAACCACATAAATAGGTCTAGGTGAGTCGTTGTGCTACCAACGTTCTTCCATCACCCTTTAATTGGAAGTTTCAAACAAACAGACTTTTCTACTTGAGTGATGTCATGACTGGAGATAACCGACATAAGTCAGAATGCTGAGAACTACATGTGATTGGTTTAAAGGTATAGACTCATTCATGGGTATCTGGGAACACGAGGCCGGGAATAATATTGCATTTAGAATTAATAGTTTTAATAGTGAAAATTAGAATAACTACCTAGGCAGTAGTTGTGACAGAAGCACCATTTGAAAAAGACCTTGTGAACAGAGACCCAAAGAATGCCATGGGTAAGCTCACCCCTACTGAACCACTAAATAGAACATGAATTGCCTTATGCTCTGTCAGGAATTATATTATTGATCTATGTGTGCATAAAGGTGCTCTTTATAACAAATTCGCAAACAGAAATGAATCCCAATTTAGGTTGGAAGAATGTAAAGAGGGTTTGATATCGTATTATGTTTACATGTGGGAAGGTTCATTGCACAATTTGGAGACTCGAAAAGTAGGTGAAGTCACGTGTAAAATGTCAATGGCGTTTAACAACTAAACATGCCTGTCTCATCACAGAAATGTCATGACTGGAGATAACCGACATAAGTCAGAATGCTGAGAACTACATGTGATTGGTTTAAAGGTATAGACTCATTCATGGGTATCTGGGAACATGAGTCCGGGAATAATATTGCATTTAGAATTAACTGTCATCTTTCCGGAAAGCATGATGTATAGAAATTACACATTAATACAACGAATTTGGAGCAGCATCATGTCAATCATGTCGTAAATTCCAGTTTGTTATATCTGACCTTCATGTATCTTGATAATAGTTTTGCAGTGTAGATTTGTGTATAAAATGGTGTCTGATAATCCTGACGTGTTTTTATTTTATCTCTACCTTGCATTCTTTCTATAAGTCATCTAATATGAAAACGGTAGTTTTCCAGCACCCACTTCAACACTGATAGCACAAAAATGAAACAGTACAGCATCTACCAATTTGAATAGTACGAATAACATTAATAACTATTATATTTTTCAGTTGCTTGAGGCATGCAACAGTTGACCAAATATATAATGAAAACAGTTTATGTGTACATAAATTATGCCACGTTTTGAGATTTGTTTTTCATTTCACAACTGGTAATTATTTGGGTTTGAAACTCGTGTTGCTAGAGAATCAGTCAATTCTCTTTTACAAAACTCGTAGTAATATATTTAGACTTAGTTGAGAAAAATTCTCAGATGAACATATTTATGAATTAGGGGTATTATGTATGGGATACGAGGATGGCTTTTACCATTCAGCTTTGAGTTCCTGGGTTACACTCCTATTGAAAGATATGTTTTTATTACAATAACTGGGTATGACTTGTTAGTCTCTTTATGCATGGTCATGAAACCTCAAATTGATTCAAGTTCTTTTGTTTTTTAATGCTAGTAAGCGCAAGTGATATCATCGTCTTCGAAATTCTAAATTTTAACACATTTATTGCATATTTTACTCATGTAAGGATTGTTGTTTTCTCGTCTATTTCAGAGTAAAGTGACATTAGCTACTTGCTGTGTCCACAGAGGGTAATCTGATCCCGAATTTTTAGCGCTGTAAGTCTGTAAATTTACCACTATCCCACTGGGGTACAATTAGTATTGAGATAACTGCATCAGCAAACTATAGAATGTTAAATACACCTACACGCATACATTAAAAATGCTAAAGTTACCAATAAAATATTTTATTGCCAACATAGTAAATCAACATTTGCATTAATAAGATAATGCATTATTGTATGTTTACAATAATGATTAGTTTATTGTAGTGAAAAAATTCAATATTTAAAGGAAATGTGGTTCAACACAAAATCTAACTGTTGGATTGGTACTAGAAATTTTAATATATATACACGTGTCAATAATTATTATACAGTTTTAGAACACAACTTATTTTTCTCCAAAAAAAATAATGAAAACAATTAATTTAGTTCAAGCAGACCATATGGGAAGCTTATAGGAAGATTTCCCAGTCAAATTGTGAAAATTCAGCATCATGTCAGATGAAAAAGTAATTCTGTTTCCAAGCCAATTGTGACTTTTATGTATGCATAATTAGAACTTGCACAAAAAAATATATTACTGACTGCTTGACGTAGCAATTTTATGAAGTATTTATAAAAACAAAATTGCTTGTTTGTTTGTTTTTGGAATTTCGCACAAAGCTACTCGAGGGCTATCTGTGCTAGCCGTCCCTAATTTAGCAGTGTAAGACAAGAGGGAAGGCAGCTAGTTATCACCACCCACCGCCAACTCTTGGGCTACTCTTTTACCAACGAATAGTGGGATTGACCGTCACATTATCACGGCTGGGAGGGCGAGCATGTTTAGCGCGACGCGGGCGCGATCCTCGGATTACGAGTCGCACGCCTTACGCGAACAAAATTGCATTCCCAAATAATCTTATAAGTATAATTTTATCTTATCAATGTTTTCGTGAATTTTAATAAAGGAAAATGATTGGATAAACAAGCTTCTTTTAAAAGCATCGTTTATAAAATTTTCATTCGAACTACACTTGCAAAGAATTATATATTACTTTACAGAAACATGTATTAAGATCCGGTGTCTCAAAAACTCGCCACCGGTATGGCGGCGCTTTATTTATTTTTTATTACTAATTTGATAACTGATCACTTTTATGCTTTCTGTTGTACTTAATTAATGTACATCGTAGGTAAGGTGGATGAGGTTAATAGATCACAAAAACAACAAACATTACAAATATAGTATATTCGTTTGTGTGTCTGTGTTCGTCACATTCTCTGTTAGTTACTTATTTTAAGTGTTTTAAGTTACTTTCATATTAAAAATCACAATGTTTAAATCAATTTAGTAAATGTAGCAAAACTGTTTACTCAAAATTACTAGTTCGTTTTATGTTCGATTACATGTTTTAATTTCCTTTTCGGCCAGGTTTTTAGTAAAATATCCTACGTTTTTCCGGCCGCGGGTCTAAATAAATTATAGAATAATAATTAACAAAGGAGGTATGTTATTATGGTATAATATTCTCGTAATAAAATTGGATATAGAATACGAAAATAATAAAAGGTAAGTAAGTGTACCTACCACTGAAGTTTCAAACAGTATTTCTTGAGAACAGTTCCTGAACATTATCAAACAATACTGTTTTGCAAAGTTTAGCCATATTTCTGGTCTAAAGGGTGATCACATTTCCAAAGTGAAAACTAGGACACCCTAGGTTTTGCCCATAATTTCTAAAAGGTTAATACAAATTTGAAATAAGTTAACTTATTTAATTTACTTTACATTTATTGAACTATTCCACACCAAATGCATTAGCATTGTCATTGTTGTTTAAATAATTTCAACTACATTTTTCTTTTGTCTGTCATACACACGTATTCACAGAATACTAAAATGTACTACAGTACTTACTAACTAAAAAGCTTGCGCACACCTGAGTTTCTCACTTCGCACAGATGGAAGTTTAAAGAAAGTTTATTGGCAGTAGAGTACGTAGTAAAACAGCGAGTAAGAGGAGTAGGTCTGTTACATTCGCGATTTGATATGACTGACATTTTTATATATTTATCACAAAATCGAGGTGTTTTGCCCATCCCGAGAACTTTTCTCAGGACACAGGAACAAACTATAAAAAAATGGAACTTTACCGACTAAACCGGGACATCTCGTTATTATATTGGCCCACTTTTTCTGCTTTGAAAAATCTTCAAAAGTTGAGATATGACCAACAACGTCTCTCCGTAGGCTCATAAGATCTGTCTCTTCTTTCTTGGGACCGGCATGGCCAGATTAAACGTTTAAGGCCCTCGACTCGTAATCTGAGGGTCGTGGGTTCAAATCCTTGTCACACCAAACATGTTTGCCATTTCAGCTGTGTGAGCGATAGAATGTGACGATCAATCTCACTATTCGTTGGTAAAAGAGTAACCCAAAAGTTGGCGGTGAGTGGTGATGACTGGTTGCCTTCCCTCTAGTCTTACACTGCTAAATTAGGGAAGGCTAGCGCAAGTAACCCTCGTATAGCTTTGCGTTAAACTCAAAAAACAAACAAAATATTTCTTTATACACAGTTGTTTTTTATTTCCCACCATATTTGATAATTTTTTATTTGAAGATGACTCCTAAATTTAACACGAGAGTTACTTACTCTCTTTCAGTGCACATAAGCTCAAGTTTAATATAGTTTGTAATGTCAACTTGTTCTTTGGTATGTTTAATTTTTTATGTTCCCAAGGACAAAGAATGTGATAGTAGCCTGTCAATGTTACATCTGAACTTTACCCATTCTGGAATTCCTGTAAGAAAGAAAAATTAATGTTTTAAATTCTTAAAAATAAACTTTTTTTATTTTAAATTGTAATTTTCTCTATTTGCTTTTAAGTTGTATCAAGTAAAATAAGTACAGAGGTAGGATGACGAGTTGCTGATACTACGTGGAAACACCATAATAACACTGAAGACGAAAAGCGGAAGACTTTCGAAACGTCGTCTCTACAACAGACAGTTTCCGTCCACTCTACAAAGTTTCATCTTTCAGCATGAAATGTTAAAATTTATATACGTGTATGTGATGAATATAAACATTGATGCCTGTGTGAGTGATATCGATATTAATATCATTATCTTGCCCATCATTTGATATTTCATTTTTTCATTGGAAATAAACTGTTTAAAAATTAAAATAATAGCTTAACCTGTAGTTAAACTGAGGTATAGAACAGCTATACATTTTAACTAGCATCAACGCCTAAAACTAGGAAACCAAGACTTATTGCTTCATTTCTATACTCCTGAAAATTCTTTCCATGACTTTATCATCTCACTCCTACCAGCTAAGCCGAACAGACATATTAACCTAAATTCGCTATCTCGTCCTTTTTGTTGTTGTCTGAAACTACTCATCTGAGTTTTGTTTAACACTGAAATGACTGACTTCCAGGTTAATGGTTATACTGATGTTGGAAATAGCCACATAAACATTATGATCTTTTTCTGTAAGGGTATAACTAACAGATTCTTAAGTTGATATTTTCTGACCACTCTTCAGGATGCTAGTACATTTGTCATTAATGGTAGTTGATGTGATCTGCTGCTATTTATCATACGTACAGTCCATTCCAGCTTCTGACCAACTGTACTGTGGTGATGGGTATATTCCATTTCACTTTCTCACTTCATTGAAACTTAAAACTTTCAGTAACTGCTGCTCCCACAGACCTCTGACTTCCTTTTTCCAGGTGATTGTTTATAAAAATACAACAGCTCTAGTTTCATCAGTGTTGCGTCTTTGTATTTGTTTTCATTTGCTTGTTTCCGTTGTTGCCTCTTTTAATATTCTGAAGATAAATTATAGCTACGCTATGAATTTCTTGTACTTACCATTTTGATGACAATGGTGAGGTTTTTTAGGACATGGAACATCTCAAAACACGTGTTCTTGAATACTCTGGCAAATACATGAATACAAATAATACTAAAATTATATGTGCAAACTTCTGATTATGAGCTTGCATAACTTTCCCTCATACTAGTTCTATCAAAAACATTATTTTCTCGATCAACTTTACTTCGAAGAATTTTTCTTGCCAGATAATACCCTGTTGGCCTTGAATATTTTTTTTATCAATTTAACATAGTGTGAGTTTCTCCTTTAATCTTAAATTAATATATCACTATATTCTTTCATGGTACCAACTCACAGAATTTGCAATACATCCTTTATCAAATGGCTCCCTGTATCATTTGGATATTGGGTAAGAACTGTGCAGAATGTCGTTTCTTTTTCTTTGTTTATTGTCATCAACTTTTGTTACAAAGGTCTTAAGTAAACAAAGCATATTTTTGTTTCTTCATTCATTCTACTCTTATATCTAATTTACCAGAAGATTAAATATAGAAATCCACACAAATATAACTTTCCAAACCTCATTTCTTTCAAAGGTAAAGTTTAACAGTGCAATTGTGTCTATTAAGAAGAAAATAATTGGGGTAACTACAGCCTTATGGCCGATAACAGAAGTTTTTAAACTTATAGCCAACAACGTGCGATACACATTACACTTGGGTTTATATGAAAAAAAACTATTCCATATAATCTCGAACTGCCCCTTCTCATTATATGCAGATGTTTTATGTTTCAGAATATATTTACAATACCTAGAACGTAAAACAAGGTAGAACACAAACATAAGAAGAGGTTACTGCTTGTATAGATGACAGTAAAGGTGTAGATTTGATGTATCTGAGTTTTCAGAAAACATCTGACAAGGAATCATATATAAGGCTTGTAAAACAGTTTCTATTGACGCGACGGATGGGTTAGCTAATTCGATAGAAGAGTGGCTGGGTGGGAAAATGCAGATAGATTTTATAAATGGAGTTCAGTCATACTGATTAGTGTCAAAAGTGGAGTACTTCACGGCTCAGTGTTAGGACCTTTACTCTTTTTGATTTACGTCAGTGATATACATCAAGGAAGCTTAATAAATTGTTTACATTTGCTGATGCTATTAAGGTATTAGATATTGCTAGCTGTAAAGAGGATGGTGCTGCTTTACAAAAGAATTTAACTCATTTACTGAGTTGGGTAAATAAATGGCGAATAGATTTTAATTATTATAAATGTAAGATAATGCATATGAACCATCATAATTTGGATGAAAATAACCTTAACAATGTATTAAACTCAATGCTGTCAAATGCTTACTGAAAATCCAGCTATACCAAATTTATGAACTAGCTCTCATCTACACAAGTGGTAACCTTTTTAAAGAATGTCAAAATATTTGTAAGGCAAGATTTTTATTTAGATTTTCAGAAACTATGTTAAATAACTTTGCAAAGTATCTTCTATTAGACTTTCCAAAACTCCTTCCACAACTGACGAAAGACTAATAGGGCTATACGAGTAATTACTGAATGACAATAAAGAGTAACTAGTAGTTGTTGCTTTCAATGTTCTGTCGTCATAATGATTTCATAAAGTTAACTTAAAGTCACAACATTTTTCGCATAATTTAACATAACAAAATGAATTGAAGACATGCAGATGGATATTTAAGCACCTTCACCATACCTTGTTAAAAACACGTGCTGGTTTGTTTACTCGTTAAAATAAATGTGGTCAGTATGACCACCGAACTGTGGCCCTGTGTATTGTTATTTATTACAATCGTAGAACTACTTCTTATAATGAGACGCAATATTATAAGAAGTCTACTTTAAATAAAAAGAATTAACACATAAAAACTCGAAATTTAAAATAAATGCCATAAAATTATTGCACACAATTTGTGACACAAAGTTTGAAACAGTCACTAATATAGACACAACATAAGGAATGGAATGTCTCATGTCTACATTACGTCATCTTCATATAAGCAAAGCAAGCCCTCTTCTATGCATCGTTACGAGCGCCCTTTTTAAAGGCAAGTATTTTAGTAATTAACATAACTTAATGTTTAGGGACAACGAGGGACCTGTTGGTCCATCTCGGCTGTCCCATTCTCTATTCTGAACAAAAACTATTAAATAAATAAATTATCATTCATATATCTATCAAGCTTTTTTTTTTAAAACTCGCTTAACTTTACTGGCTTAACAACATCCAAAGGCAACCTATTCCACAGGCCAACCATCCTATTTGAAAAATAAAATTGTCTTAGCTGAAGAGGGTTTCTAACTTGCCTAAAAATATATTTGTTTCTCTAAGTTCTTTAATTCTTGCTGTTAAGTAAGAGAAATGTTGACGCATCAGTTCCTTTTACAATTTAAAACACTTCTATCAGATTTTCAAGAGAATATTTTAAGGATCTTTGTCTTTTCTCATGTGACAACCCTTTCTTCCCAGGTATCATTTCTGTAACCCTCCTCTAAACCATTTACAAAAATTCATCGTCTTTTCTAAGTTATAATATTAACCATATCCACAGTTATCATCGTGTTGGTTTTAAAGATAAAAAAGTATCAAACAAAAGCGAATGAATAGTTGTTTAAAAATGATTTACAAAAACGAATTTTGATATTGGTTTTGCAAAACCTATTCACGATGCAATTTTTTAAAGTTGCCTCTCATTATTATGAATGAAATTTTTTGGTAGACAAACCTGTTAATTACTACCTTAGAAATGTTCTGCAGATATGAAATTTTGTATATGTATATCGTTATACACATAGTTATAATTCAATTTATAACTTATTGCACGCCTCTGCCACAGGGCCAATATTTTGCATAGGTAAGACTAAAATACTGGTCCGTAAATAATTTTCCTATAACAAAAGTTTTAAAAAAAAGTATTTGTTTCTTATTCTTTAAAGCTTTGCAGTGTTTTCGATTTATTTCTCTGTGTTGGGACCTTAGAAGTAGAAAACTGTAAATCATCCTAACATTTTGTAGAGAAATAAATTTCGTGACTTATCGTTTACATCTCTGTTTTTTCTCTCTCTCTCTGTGCTAATAAATTATAATGTGGATAAAAGCTACTGGTACTCATACATCTGTTTTGTTTTCTTTTTCTCTCCATGCTAATAATTTCATTTCATAATGACATATTTATAACGTTAGGAGAAATAGAAAATTATATTACACTAGTACGAGGTCTGTTAAAAAAATACGCGGACTGTTTGAATTGCGCGGCTCCAGTTGGTTCCAGGCGTCGCTAGGTTTGCACAGATCAGCTGATTACGACGCCATTTCCCGATTGCAGATATCTTCATTGGTGTATTAGCTACGCGGTTTTAAGTGAAGTGCGATTTTTTCGTTTGGCGGATTTCAGAATAAATGACCTGAAGGAGCAACGACTTGCTGTGAAATTTTGTGTTAAACTTGGAAAATCTGCGATTGAAACTTTTGGTATGCTTAGCACGGCTTACGGTGATGTTGCTATGAAGCGTACGGTATGTTTCAAGTGGCATGAACATTTTAAGGATGGTAGACAGTCCATTGAAGATGATGAGCGTCCTGGACGTCCTTTCACGTCAACTGACGACCCACACGTCGACAAAATCAACACCCTGGTGCGGGCAAATCGATGTCTGACTGTCAGGGAGCTTGCTGAAGAGTGTAGGATAACAGTTAAATCTTGTTACGAGATTTTGACCGAAAAATTGAAGATGCACCGCGTTGCTGCGAAATTTGTGCCTCAGAACTCGTGAGTTATTGGCCAAACACTCGATTACTGTTCTTTCCCACCCACCACCCTACTCACCTGACCTTGCTCCTTGCGATTGTTTCTTGTTCCCCAAACTCAAAAGACCCTTAAAAGGAAGAAGATTTGAGACGATTCCCGAGATTGAGGCAAATGCGACGAAGGAGCGGGAGGACATTACAAAAGAAGCGTACCAGGACTGTTTCAACATGTGGAAACACCGTTGGGATACGTGTGTGCGTTGGGGAGAAGAGTACTTTGAAGGAATCCCAGACCTGTAACTTCTAAATAAAGTACATTTTGTTTTATGACGTCAGTCCGCGTATTTTTTGAACAGACCTCGTATATGGATAAAAGCTAATGGTGCTCATACATCTTACTTCAAAATCTCGTGTGACAGATCTGTTTTTTCTCCATTTTTTACGATCTAAGGAAAAAAATTTCGAAGAAGGATTCGTGTACACACACACATACATTTTTTTATATTAACAGAGGCATGTCCACTATTTTTGCAAACGTATTTTTTACAGATTTGCTAATGAAGGTCTCCCCGCTGGCACAGCGGTACGTCTACGGGTTTACAACGCTAAAATCAGAGGCTTGATTCCCCTTAGCAGATAGCTCGATGTGTTTGTTTGTTTTGTAATTTCGCACAAAGCTACTCGAGGGCTATCTGTGCTAGCCGTCCCTAATTTAGCAGTGTAAGACTAGAGGGAAGGCAGCTAGTCACCACCACCCACCGCCAACTCTTGGGCTACCCTTTTACCAACGAATAGTGGGATTGACCATCACATTATAACGCCCCCACGGCTGAAAGGGCGAGCATGTTTGGCGCGACGGGGATGAGCCCGATGTGGCTTTGCTATAATAAAACACATACACACTACTCTAGGAATTTACCACTATCCTAGCGGTGGACCAAAACTGAACTGAAAGAAATGTTTTGTTTGTTTGTTTTGAATTTCGCGCAAAGCTACTCGAGGGCTATATGCGCTAGCAGTCCCTAATTTAGCAGTGTAAGATTAGAGGGAAGGCAGCTAGTTATCACCACCTACCGCCAACTCTTGGGCTACTCTTTTACCAACGAATAGTGGGATTGACCGTCATTTTATAACGCCCCAACAGCTGAAAGGGCGAGCATGTTTGGTGCAACCGGGATTTGAACCCGCGACCCTCGGATTACGAGTCGAACGCCTTAACGCACATGGCCATGCCGGGCCCTGAAAGAAATAAACAAGAAATTTGAAAAATTATTGCATGCGATATAAGGATGTAAAAATTATATTGTGCTATCCTGTCTCATGATATTTACACCTCGTGATTTAAGTGAGTTAGTGAAGAGTATAATGGCTCCATACGCAGTAAACGATTTTTGTAGTTCTTAATCTTCCCCAGCGAGTACAGCGGTAAGTACAACGCTAAAATCAGGGATTCGATTCTCCTTAGTACACTCAGCAGATAGTCCAATTTGTACTTTTTATTATGAATTTTACATTCCCTTCCACTCTATGCTTTTTAAGCTAACTTAGAATAATTTCCTTCTATTCTTTAATTGGTTTGAGCAGTATATTATTATAATTGACAAGTAATAGATAATCACTGAGTGAGTATCCAGAAATTTGCTTCATTAGATGGAGGCTAAAAGTGGGCTGAAAGATATGTTGAAGTCAGAAATAAGATACACAAAAATGTGAAGAGAACAACAGTTTCAATTTATGTAATACATCTTACTATCATATACCAATATTTATAACAAAATATCAGTTTTAACACAAGAACATTGAGTGTCGTGTTGTGTTTGGCAAAAGTTTGCCGAAACTGAGAGAAAAATATTTAAATATGTCATATGTAACTGAAACATGGTCCTATTCACAAGTGTGGCAAGAAAACCGAATGAAAAACGATTATACTTACATCAGCAACTCATATATGACTATATCACTATGTAATAAAATTTTTACTTTTTCTTGTTCCTGGGCAGAAAGTGTTATATCCCAATTGCTCATGCCTAAAGTAAATGGAAAAAACCTATTTTTCCTTTTAAGCTTTCCTTTTGTGACCTGGGTAATGAATTTTCAAATTTACCCATTTTCCAGAATATTCCAGGAAGATTCAGTGCAAATAGCTGATAGAGAATTTTCTCGAACTGACAATAATTTTCCAGAACTTTTTAGAATGTTGTAGAACTTACGAGAATTTTCAAGAACCTTTCGGCTTGCCTTTTGGGGATCAAGACAAACCCTGGGCATCTCATTTTATATGCGAGTGCTGCAAAAAACTGTAGAAGGTAAGACAGACAATTTTTACTTGAATAATAACATTTTATATTATACAAATTTTAGACCTTTTAAAATGTAAATAGCTTTTAATTTTTTAATTTCCAATAGCACAGAAAAATATCACATATAAAATATTTTGCATGAACCTCTTGCACATTAGTTATGGATGAAATAAATTTATTCTTCATAATAACAATTTTATTTTGCTCTTTTGCAGGATGGTACAGAGGGGAAAAGACAGCCGTGAAGTTCGCTATTCCAAGAATTTGGCGTGAACCCACTGACCACTCAAGGAATTGTTACTTCTTCATGGTGGACTATTCCAAACGTTGGTCTGGCAAGAATGCATCTACTATTATGTATCCGGACCTTCCATCATCCATCGCCCCAGTGCCACACTGCCCTGAGCTCCCTGTACCCACACCGCTAGAGAGAAAGCAGCCGTCTAGACGTTGAAGATCCTGATTACAATTTCAGAGGTGCAGCTGGTGAGAGAAACCCATACTAACCCAACCAAAGAGACCTCAATGACTTGATCAGAGATCTTGATCTAACAAAGCCGAATGCCGAGACTATATTTGGGGGCTAATATATGAAAGTGATTTACATTACAGTCGCAAGTCTCGAAAAACTACTCACTTCTAAACATTTTTGTTCATATTTGTATGACTTTAGTATAAGTGCATGTAAATCTTGATTCATATGTTCTTTTATTCACACGTTATGTAATTGAAAATGTGCAATTTTGCCCGTTTTTACATAGAAAATAGGTTAATTTTTAAATTTAATTATCCAAGTTACTACACAAGCAATTAAGAAATAACATATACTATCCAGGAACAAAATTGTGTTACGTAGTGTAGTCACACAGGTATAATGAAAAAATGAAAAGAAACGAATAAAGATCGATATGACGAATCCGAAGCTGTTCGAACCATTATGAATAAAGATAAAAAACAAACAACATTTTCTGAGTAGATTTCTGAATCTAAACTTCTTTTAACCACGATCCTATCAATGTCTAATAAATAATCAAAATACTCTGGGAAACTCAAAATGACAAAAAACAAAAGCATAAGTTAATAAGGTGACAAAATGGGCCCCCCAATGGCACATCATTATGTCTACGGACTTACACCGCTAAAATCGGGTTTTGATACCCGTAGTAGGCAGACAGAAAGCCCATTGTGTAGCTTCATGCTTAATTCAAAACAAGAACTGAGAAAATGGAGGTAAAATTAGAAATGAATGCAGAAAGTCGTGATAAAATAACAAAAATAGGATACGTATATGTATACAAATTACCTAAATGTCCCTGGTTTAGGCTTGTAAAGTGGATCATGTGGTCAACTTTCTTACATAATGCACTTTGGAGACAAATTTCTAGACAAAAGTACCTGTGCTTAAGGTGTTACGACACAAAAAAAAATAGAGATCTGTATCCAAAAACATGTTCGTATTGTTTGAAACTAAAACAATTAATCCTCTACGATGAACAGAGCGGAGATAGTTCAATGTGTAACTTTGTCTTAAAATAAGAACAAAAACAATATTCAGAATGTGATTTTGTTGACTGTCATTGAAATCTAGTGAATCGCGGAGGATCTTCCATATGAAATATACCACTGAAGTGAATTAAGGAAAATCACTATATAAATACTCCACAGTGGAACAGCTGTATTTTCTGCAGACTTATATTGCTAGAAACCGGTTTTCGATACAGAGCATAGATAGCTTAATGTGTTGCTCTGTGCTTAATTTTAAATAAACAAACCTACATAAACTACGTTTCCAATGTGCCGGAAAAGATTCCCTACATAAAATACTCCTGGTCTGAATTTATCAAGGAGAAACCTAATATCATTAAATAGTAATTACCTTCTTATTGTGTAAGAGTATATTCAAGCAGGTTTAAATATTTTATGCACAAGAAGGATAACGATGTTCAAAATTTACTAATTTAAACGGTAGTTGGGCTCAAAGGATTATGTTTCTTAATGAGTTATACAATTTTTACCTTCTATCTCTACCCCAGGTCAACCCCACTCAGTGTTATTCAAAATCATCCCAGTTCCTCATACTGTTTTAATTGCTTCAGTAAAAAAAATAGAAGTAAATTCCTTTCACATGCCAGGAAAGTGGTATATCGTTCCTGTTTGTAATGCAAATAAATTAAAAAATCTGATATTTGCAACAGTGTCAACACAATCAAAAGCAAATGTATTTTTAAAAAAATTATTGCTAAGCTGAATACATCGTTTCATAAATCTTTGAAATAATGAAGTGGAAAAACGTTGAGAAGTAATGCTAACATTTAAAAAGAACAACACAAAAGAGGCTTGTTTGTTTGTTTTTGGAATTTCGCACAAAGCTACTCGACGGCTATCTGTGCTAGCCGTCCCTACTTTAGCAGTGTAAGAAGGCAGTTAGTTATCACCACCCACCGCCAACTCTTGGGCTAGTCTTTTACCAACGAATAGTGGAATTGACCGTAACATTATAACGCCCCCACACCTGGGAGGGCGAGCATGTTTAGCGCGACGCGGGCTCGAACCCGCGACCCTCGGATTACGAGTCGCACGCCTTATGCGCGAGGCCATGCCAGGCCCACAAAATAGGCAGTTTTGGGTTAGCTTTTAACGCACAACCATTTTCTAAAAACCTATAAAGTTATTCATTTTTTGTTGTTTTCTGCACAAATAACACAAAAGGATATCTGCGCTCTGTCCACCGTATTTTAACATTGTGAGTGCTTAAATTTACTGCTGGCATAATATGATTCAAAATTATATACCAAAAGTAAAAAAACAGGTATTTTTAGAAGTGTCATAAGTGCTTTCAAATCCTACTTTTTGGATTAAATTTACTTTTGTAAACTTCAAAATTTTTCTTGTTTTTAATTTACTCTGTCTCCGTCTTTGTTAAATGTTCTAAAAAAAAGTGCAAAATGCAAAAAGGTTAAAATCATATTTTATTGCTAGTTTTATCAAATTACATTTGTTTTAAATGGTCGTAAATAATTTAAATGCATAATTTTGTAATTTACCGAAAACCACTTGTTATCCTACTCAATATTTTGTATAGTGAAATTAGATGCTCGCATGATATTATACTCAATGTAAGATCTCTTATCAAATAACGCATTTTTTGTGATTAGTGTTAAATTATCTACTTTTCAATCCATAAAAAGTAATTTGAAATATATTTTCAACACAGATAAATGTAGAATTGACAGATGTATACTTAATAATAGATAAAAGCACTTATAAAAGTTCATAAAGTTCAAATTAGTATATTACTCTGATGAGTTCCTTGGGTGAGCCAACGATAAACTTAAGGAATTACAAAGCTAAAATCCAAGATTTTATTGTTACAATGAACAGAGCGCAAATAGTCCATTGTGTAGTTTTATGCAAATTAAAGCATAATATAATGATTTATTTGTTTGTTTGCAGTTAAGCACAAAGCCACACAATAGGCTATCTGTTTTAGTCCGCCTCCTCGTGGCACAGCGGTATTTCTGTGGACTCAAACTGCTAGAAACCGGGTTTTGATATCCGTTATGGATATTTCCAGCAGAGCGCAAATAGTCCATTGAGTCAAAGGTATCCAAACGCGGTTTTTAGGAAGCATGATGAATATGAAATCATATATAAACGTGCAAGAAAACTACTAGTAACATAACCATTTTGATGAAATCACATACATACCGATTCACCTAGGTGATGAAGACATTTTGTTAGCCCTCCCAGTGGCTCAGCGGTATGCCTGCGAACTTACAACGCTAAAAACCGGGTTTTGATACCCGTGGTTGGCAGAGCACAGCTAACCCATTGTGTAGCTTTGTGCTTAATTCAAAACAACAGAAACAACAACCGATTCACTGAAAATCATTTAGCATATATGACTATACATAAGTTCTTACTTGCCTTTAGGACTAGCTTACTTTAATTCTATTATATCCAGGTAAATAAAACCCAACTTCTCACACGTTTTTAAGCTATAATAATAAGTTTCCTGAATTCAAGCGTACATAACACACACTTTTGTTACAAATATAAAAAAACATAAATTATCCTAGGAAACGACCTCATGAATAATGCTTGGTTTCTCCGCAAGATGCCGGGAGAAAACATTTGTAACCAATTTCATGCAATGCTGTGAGTTGTAGCAAGCGAGAAAGAGGTGAGCAAGGAAACTGGTTGATAGCCTTGGTTTGAAAGATCCCATACGTTTTATCGATTGAAAATAAGACTATAAGCTGATTTCTGCCTTTAAGACCTTTAGTACTTGACTTCCTGCAAATTTGCGGATAACATCAGTCTCCACAAACGTCCAAATATCCAACATTTATTATTATCTTAGTTACGGTTTTGTGTTCTGGCTTGTACACCCTTGTGCAAATTAATTGAAACAAGATGGAAAATTACGATTTTTTCAATTTTTTGCGTTTTATTTCTGAGAATCCAAAAATTACTCACAAATTAATGCATAATATGACCGCCTTTATTTTTCAGAAGATCATTAATCCGCTTTGGCATCGAGTCCAAGAGTTGACTGCAATCTTTACTAATTTTTGGATCGCGGTACCACATTTCAATTATGGCTTCAATTAGCTTATATTTCGTAGTACAGTCTTTTTCCTAAGTTTTTCTTTACAAATCGCTCAAAGATTTACAATAGGATTTAAGTCCGGAGAGTTTCCAGGCCAATCCAGCACCTTTACTCGCGTTGTAGTCATAAAATTCTTCACAAGTTTCGATGTGTGGCACGGAGCCAGATCTTGCTGAAAAATGCCAGATCCATCTAGAAATCTCTTTTCCAATTCTGGAACGACTCTTCTCTGCAAAACTTCGATGTACTGTGGTCCTCGCATCATACCTTCTACGATATGTAAGCCCCCGACGCCATAGTAGCTGAAAAAGCCCCAAAACATCTTATTCAAGGGATATTTTACGAACTGACTGATGTGAGATTCTCGAAATTTCTCACCTGGAGATGTGCGAACATGCAGACTTCTTTGACCCTGTACGAAGAAATGAGTCTTGTCTCTGAATAACACCTTTCTCCATTGTTCTTGCGTCCAGTTCTTGTATTTCAGACATCATTGATACCGTTTTTTTTTTCATTGAGTCGGTAAGAAGTTGTTTTTGACTGGTCTCCTTGCCCTTATAACGCAATTTCAAATGACGTAATATTCCTCAAATTTTCGTCATATATCCCAAAAATAGATCGACCGTACTGCAAAACACAGCTAATGACGCCGTCTGTGTGAAAAAATGACTATTAAAAGAAATCAGCTGGTCCAGCGAGCCTACACCAGCCGCCATGCTGAAAATATTGTAAAATGACCATTTGTTTCAATTAATTTGCACAAGGGTGTAATGTAAGTTTGCATAAATATAAGTTATAATTAAATTTTATTGAAATTTTATTTCAATAACTGAAGCCAGGACTGATAAATTATAAAGCGAGGAAAAGGTAGAAACACACCATGGAATTTTAACTTAATTCCCATAGTCGAAAAAACGGATTCGTTCTGCTATATAGAGAAGTTTCCGATCATATAATACAGTGTACATAAAAGTTTTTATAAACTTGTTAGGACTGCGATTAGTCTGAGTTAGTTTTAGTATTTAATAACTTTATCTATAAAACTGTTCAAGGGCATAGGAGTAACATGAAACGTATGAGAGTAAAGATAGCACTTTAATTAAACGAATGTAATATATTGTTAAAATATTCAAAGGACATTGCGTTTTCGTAAATGAATCTACGTTACACCAGTGAATGTATTATAAACGTGCAGACTATGTATACACTATATTTTAAAGAAATGTACGGGATGAATGTACGCAAAAGTCAGTCTTCGAACATAAGTTTTGCTCAGAAACTATAGAAGTTATGATCAAAATGATACTATAACGTACTTACTTTTGTGAGAAAGCCTTGAAAATGTGTTTGTACTCAATAGTTAAAATTGTACTAACGCAAGGATCCTGCTATTTTGAATCAAAATGTTCCAGATTGTTTTTTCAGTGGATAATTTTGGCGACTGATAGCTCAATTGTGTGTACACGAAAATATATATGTAAAAACTATGCTCACCACATAAAACTAACGATGGATTAAACGAAATAAAACAATATTTCATCAACATCAATAAGTTTCTTCCACAAACCGTAAAAAATATCATACGCACACACCTAGACAGAAAGCAAAATCAACCAACCAAAGTAAATATATCTCACGAAACCATATATTGCTGTATACCATATATTCCCGACATCAGCAGAAAAATAACCAACATTTGGCAAACACTAGGAACAAAATATGACATTCCAGTTAATACCAAATTTATTCAAAAACCAGGCACAAAACTGAGGTCTATACCATGTAAAAACTACAGTGACAAACACCACACCAACATTATTTATAAAATACAATGTGATAACTGCCACGACTTCTATATTGGAGAAACAAGTAGAAAAATGGAAACCAGATTCAAAGAACATAAAAAGTCACCTTCACACGTTTTTGAACACTTACAATTAAATAAACACAACATAACCATAGAAATCACTCAAATACTAAATAAAGAAACAAACATAAACAAACGCAAAATTAAAGAAGCCTTACTTATGTAACAACTCAAGCCCAAAATAAACAAATACAAAGGAACATCTTTATACCTATATTAAAAATAATATAATAAATAATAATAATAAAATAAATAAAATAAAATTAAATATTCAAACATCTAAGCACGACCTCTACATTCCGACACTCACTACACAACCCCTTTCAAACATGTGGTCAGCTTCCGGTCAGTTACCTCTTTCTTTCTTTGTGAACCTGATGATGACCGAAGAAGGTCGAAACGTTGTTCGCTCCTCTACGTAAAAAAAAATCTTAACCCAAACGATCTGTTTTTACATATATATTTTTCTCTACAAGTGGGTTTTCTCGACATCACTGTGTGTATACACAAAAACGTAAAATCTTTTATTCGTCTTCAACGTTAGATATGCGTAACATGGGCTAGAGGAGAGAAAATTAGAATGGACAAAGTTAAAGATTTTAATTTCAAAAAGTTGAAAGCTGGAATAATATTATTTTCTCAAATGTTTATTAGGAATTCAAACTGCAGCTTCCTTTGACAAATTCCATGTATATATTTTTTCAAGTGTGGGAATAAATAAAAATTTAAAATTTTAAATTATTCGAATATAAGATTTGAAAATAAACTTTTTAATTCACGTTTCAGGGTATGTTTTCACTTGCCTGTTTTGTTTGTTTGTTTTTGGAATTTCGTACAAAGCTACTCGAGGGCTATCTGTGCTAGCCGTCCCTAATTTTGGAGTGTAAGACTATAGGGAAGGCAGCTAGTCATCACCACCCACCGCCAACTCTTAGGCTACTCTTTTAAAAACGAATATTAGGATTGACTGCACATTATAACACCCCAAAGCGAGCAAGTTTGGTGTAACGGAGATTCGAGCGCACCACGCTCAGATTAAAAGTCTAGCGCTCTAATCACCTCGCCATGCCGGGCCGTATTGTCATCGATGTAAAACGTGGGTGCGCTCAGTGACGCAGATAGCTAGCCGTCAAAATAAGCCTATCTGTGTATCAACATAGCATTAATTCGATCTCCGTGAACCGTCGCTAAAAGATTCAGTTCTAGATGACATAGAGGATTCAGTATTGCTTGCAAGTTTGTAAAACTTTTGTATATAAACCATTATTTGTAATAGTTACTTGTACTAACCATTATTATAAATTGTATTATAGACTATACATTAAAATATATATATATGTTAAGAAAGAACATTGTGTGTATTAATCTTGTTGGAAAATATCATAAATTTGACACATATTGAAATTTAATTGACTTCTAAATTAAAATTAAAATTTCCGGCTGTTTGAAATCATAATATGTAGCGTACGTAACATAATAAATCGGAGACTCGTCTGAGATAAATTACAGAATGCAATATTGTTGACAGCTGTGTCTTCAAATTCACAAAATATATTGTCGACGTATGTGAACCAGCGGGTATAAAACTGTGTTAATTGCCTGACTTTCTACTTTCTTGACAAACAATTCGCATAATCCACGTGGCAGAGTGCTGCCCATGCTTAGGCCGTATATTTGTTAATAAGAGTGTGAAAAAAGATTTTGGTAACAAATCTTTTTTTTGTTTACCGAATGCGAAACTGGCGATATTCACAATAGGTCTACAATACGAAATCATGGGTAATTGGTCTACAATACGAAATCATGAGTAATTCGAAAATTAATTAAACCAACTAGCCTAAAAGAAACTAGGAATATTTATAGAAACGTAAAAATAATGTAATGGTTTAAGTAATAAATAAAGATAGTAGTACATACCTCTTGTTCTTCTACGGGCTGTAGTGGGCGTGGTGTACTAATTTATTAATTACTCGAATGTAATCAATTAGCAAATATAACTAACTGTCCAGCTCTAATATCACTTACTTTTTTGGAAACAAAATTTTCTGAGGAAGTAAAATCGATGAATTGTTTTCTGATTACATTAAAATAGATATGGAGTGACATGTTCTAAGTATCGAAAGGTGCATTACGAAACATATGTCACTAACATTTGTATATTTTGTATTAAATGTGAACGTTGTTAATGATGTAGGATGATAAATATTGTTTTACCACCGCTAGCAAAAAGAACGATTGTGACAAACTAGAAAAGTATTGAAATTAACTTATTAATTGAATCAGATCAGTGCATTTGACGCATTCTTTGAAACTAATTTTAAGTTTTAATTATTTAACCAGTATACAGCATCTGATATTTCCCAGGCTGGTCCTTTAATGCTAACTCACCCCTGAATTGAAGTATAATGTTCATTGTTATTTTTTAATAAGCAAATACATGTAGGCTTTTAGGATATTGTATAAATTTTTGTAAATGTTGCTTTGATGGATGTTATGACAGATCGCTCTCACTTTTGTCGTGCCTCACTGACGACACAATGTTTTCGATATTATGACTCGCGTTACGAAAGACATATACTAACATGTTTTCGATATTAGCTATGTCGAGTCTTATTGGAGATACGTTTGTTTTGGTTTTTTAAATTTTGCGCAAAGCTACTCGAGGGCTATCTGCGCTAGCTGTCCTTAATTTAGCAGTATAAGATTAGAAGGAAGGCAGCTAGTCATCACCACCAACTCTTTGGCTACTCTTTTCACCAACGAATAGTGGGATTGACCCTCACATTATAACGCCCCCACGGCTGAAAGGGCGAGCATGTTTGGTGCGACGGGGGTTCAAACCCGCGACCCTCAGATAACGAGTCGAACGCCTTAACCCACCTGGCTCTAGAGGTACATTATCGTGTGTTTATCGGCAATGACCCGCCACACTAAAGACGCACATTAAGGTGTGTGTGTGTGTTTTTTATATTTCAGTTGTGTCATGTCTTGCTGAAAACATACATTACTATGTGTTTTCCATATCACCCATACCGTGCATTAATATAGACTTGCATTACCGCGTGTTTTTTATATCAATTTTGACTCTCGTTATTATGTGCTAACACTACGGTGTATTTTTAGTATTAGTTTGTCTAGCGTTACTTTAGGCACATATTACCATTTTCTTGTGGGTATATTAATATTATTACTCGAATGTATAAGATGGTTTGTAAGAGATGAATATTTGTTTTGAGATAAGACAATACTTTTAATTTTACAGTGACGTGTGTGTGTTTGTGTTTTTCTTATTGCAAAGCCACATCAAGCTATCTGCTGAGCCCACCGAGGGGAATCGAACCCTTGATTTTAACGTTGTTTTACAGTGACTTGTAATAATATCTATGAGTTACATGTACAGTTTGATATTTGTTTTACCATAGAAGCAAAGATGAAAGAAAAACTGAGGAGTGTATTATCATAATGGATTTTAATCAAATATAAGATCTAATAGACTGTATATTGTTACTTGACCTTTATTATCTATTTCGTTTGGTTTGGTATTCGTTGCTTTATTTGCCTCCTTTGGTGGCTCGGCTGCAAGTTGAGAGCTTATAATTCTAAAATTCAGGATTATATCCTGCAGTTGCCACAAAACAAATTGCCCATTGTAGAGTTTTATACTTAACAATAAAGTTAAAAAGGAATAGTGATAACAAGAAATGAATGTCAACACCAGATGCAAACCGCCAGCGATTAATTTTGTGAACGAGATAGATTAATATATATATATATAATAAACAGAATGCGATAAAGTCCCTGTAATGAGCGTATCTTTGCTGGTTTGTTTGTCCTTTTACAGCAGTCAGTTACCTAAATTTATCGTTATTGTGTGTACTATAAATCATTAGTTATTTATATAAATAATAAATTAAGTACCTTACAGTGGTGAAAATGTCTATTTTATCACCCATTTTTTTTCACACGCTTCTTGTTTCTGTAATTCTTATGAAATTTTGCGTTGTGGAAACATCTACTATATAGAGTGCATAAGTATTACCAACTCTTTTAGCCAAGTAGAATAGAGCAGAAATATCCTTGACTGTGCACTGGTTGGCCTCACTGAAGGGATCCAGAATTGTTGGCTTTAACCGGAACTCTGAGATCTCAATATAGTTGTCGAAATGGACAGTGCTTTACAAAAAATGTAGTCATTCCACTTCATGACCATCCCCTTGACCTTGTATCGCATGACCTTGTAGATACTTCATGGTTGCACTGAAACATGCTGAATTAAACCTTTTTTTTTCACGTCGATATAGTACAAAGTGCTTCCCACGAAACTCGTGCAAACTAAACTATAATTCTTCTCGGAAGGTCACTTTGCTCCACATTGCTTTAGTTCAGTCAACCTGCTCTTTGGCCCTCCTCATCTTGTTGTTGAGGAGAGGTTTCTTACTTGATTGTCTAACTGGAAGAACAGATGAACACAAACAAGACTGGACGGTATGTGTGGCGACTCCTGAAGTTTCCTATCAGGCTATTTCAAAAATTGTGGGCGACTGTCAACGATTCTGCAGACTCATGGATTTGAGAAAAAGCTCACAAACTTCTATGGAAGATTTATTACTGTCCTTTCCTTTCTACTGCTTCACACAACCAGTTTCTCTAAATATCAGCACTCAGCGGCTTACAGAGACTAGTTAAATTTAGTTTTTATAAAATTTTGCCTCGTCGAAAGCCCCTTTTGTTCAATAAAACAATAATTACTTTCTTCGGTGAAGTTAATTCGCAACCTTCGACCATGGTAGCGTCACGCAGATAGGCTTTCAATATAACTCTCAGCAAGAACTTCTCTTTGTAGCCCAAAAAATATTGTAGCAACACCCAGACAGCCTCTAAGCTTCTGATGTAATAATTACACAAATATGCATCACCTCTGAAACACATTTACATCTAGATACATTAGAGCCAAAATAACAGACAATGATTCCGAAGAAAGGTGTGAAAAAATTGGGCGTTGTAATAAAATTTGCACCGTTGTATTTCTCTCCAGATTATGAAGCGAAACTAAACATAGAACTGGAAAAAAGTCACTGAATATGTTATTAATCTTGTTTAGGTTATTGTCCTCTTACGGTATTGTTAACGCTACTTGTGACAGCCAGATTTCCAAGTTCTTTACATGATTACATATGAAAAATGTTTAAAAATAATTTCAAAAACTTATTGAGATAACAAATAAACTGGAATAATTCTTATTTTGGCACCAAAAATAAAGAATTTTTCTTCTAAACCATGTATTTTGAGTTTAGGAGAACCGAAATATCAACTCAGTGTGCCATAAGTTGTGATGAAGATCAAATGTTTACGATTGAATATTCTTTGAAAGATTTTGAAGGACTTATCTGTGGTTTATTTACGTATTAAACATCTCATCAAAAGTCTCGTAAAACATTCAAGAGCAAAAGATAAGATGTTCAACGTTTTAAATACATTTTTTTATTTTTTAGTGCCTTTAAGAACCTACAACTTTCTCGTTTCTTTGTTTTTACGATGCAATTAACAAACACACTCTTTAGTCAGAAAATTTTCGGAAAAAAGTTAGGTTCATTGGTTTTTGTTTGTTTGTTTTGGAATTTCGCACAAAGCTACTCGAGGGCTATCTGTGCTAGCCGTCCCTAATTTAGCAGTGTAAGACTAGAGAAAAGGCAGCTAGTCATCACCACCCACCGCCAACTCTTGGGCTACTCTTTTACCAACGAATAGTGGGATTGACCGTCACATTATACACCCCCACGGCTGGGAGGGCGAGCATGTTTAGCGCGACGGGGGCGCGAACCCGCGACCCTCAGATTACGAGTCGCACGCCTTACGCGCTAGGCCATGCCGGGCCCTGGTTCATTGGTAATAAAATTGATGAAGTTTATTGAGCAAATTTGTATGTATCAATTAATTAATTTTACTGTGGAAACAAAATATAATATTCTTTATGCATTAGAAGTTGATATGTATTCGTTCATAGGCTTGCTTTTCTCTATCACCGGTTACCTAGTATAGAATTAGTGGAGTGTTTGAATCAAATGATTGAACAATATATTTATCAATTTCACAAAAGTACCTGGGAGCTCAGCGTTTGGATTTGAAACAAACTGTTAGGAACTGTAAAGGTGACCATTATATGTGTTGTATGTTGAATATTTAGACTCCTTACTACTGTTCCATGCAGCCATGTAGATAGAGGTGTCATTTTATAAGTGTATAGTTTTTAGATAAATTCTCGACAAAAAAGGTTAATGTTTAATTTTTATGATATTGTTTTCAAATAAATAGTGTTGCCCTCCTACCCTAAAATAATGCACATCGTTATAACAGAGGGAGACTCACGAGGCTAGACGATATTAATTGTAAGGATAACCTACTTGACGTTTCTGGAATTGTTTTTCTACCATAAAGTAATAGTTTGATTAGCTATACCCAACCCCGAATTAAGGCATGGGCTTACCGAGCTGAAGCCCAGGGCGTCAAGTTATAAATATAAATGTATCGCACGTAGAGGTTCTGTCTCGAGAGACCTCTATAAGTTGAAAAGCTTAGGGCCAATAAAACTCTTAATCCGGCCTTGGCTATAACAGAGAGATAGTCACATGGGTTTCCTGGTAAAATAGCGGTAAGTCTACAAACTTATAATGTTAAAATCTGGGTTTTGATTCCCCTTGCTGGACATAGCAAATAGCTTAATGTAGCTTGAGGTTTGAAAATATTCATTTCAAACACATTACTGTCAAAATAATTTTAAAGTATATCATCAGAGTATTTATATCTAATACGTAGCGAACTTATGTTTCAAACCTTTACAAAAAAGTTCTTCGTATTGAAAATTTTCATTTTGCAAAGCCATTCTGACGTCATTTTGTTGGCAAATGATATATTTATTTGGAAGAGCTCATGTTATACTTCTTGGAGGAAACAGTAGTACATTATAAAATTCAGAATTAAAACAAGTATAGCCACTGTAGCTTAGCGGAAGTCTGAGGGCTTATGATATTAAATATTGGGCTTCAATACTCGCAGTGGGGCAAAGCATAGGTAGCCTAATGAGTAGGGTTACACCTAAGACCAAACAAACAAAATAAAAGAAACACGCAAGTGTCTTAAAGCAGAAATACAATTTAAAAAAATGTGTAAACAGATTTTCTTGGATGGTAATATCTGTGGTTAGTGAATTTAATCCTTTAGTATTTAAAGGATTGTAAACAATAAAAAGCGAATGGTACACTAAGATGAACAAAAATTTAATTTTCACTGACATTTGACATTCCTTCAACCAATTTCTTTTATTTTTTAATCGTGTAATCGGCACTCCAGTAACTTTTTGATATTAGGTGGCACTAACAGGTTATACCAATAATGTGGCTGTGACATTGATGTCAGTGATACTGTTTCTCTCTCTTTCCTTGCCTTCTGTTAAAGTTGGTAGCTTGTTTATCTGTTAATGAGATAGTAGAATCGTTAAAACCTTTTAGTTTGTCTGAAATTACGGTAACCAAGAAGGAAGGCCTGTTCTTTAGAAACCTGCTATTGAAGAGCTAACTATTTAGATCGAGTTAACGACTAAGTAAAACGTAAAAGTTCGTATAAATATAAACACAATTCTTCTCCTTCGTATACTGATCAAACTTCCGACGAGCGCTCAGTTGACACAGTTAAGCATTTCTTTAATACTAAACGTTTATTTTAAATTTAAACGTAAATAAGTTAATAATGAAATAGAAACATCAAACTTACATTTCAGTGATGCTATCAAGGATTTACGAATCTTGACGTGTAATAGTGAACATTCTTTTTTTTTAATAAGAAACATTTATATTACATTTTGCTGCAAAAAATTTTGTAATGAAACAGAAATATCAAAATATACAGTTTAATGGTACGTTCAGAAAAATTACGAATTTCAATGTTATAATATTTATTTAAATAGTTCCTAGTCACCTGGCAGATCAACGGTAAGTGGGCGGTTTTAAAACGCTAAAATCCTTGTTTCGAGACTTCATGCTGGACAAGACCAAAGATCAACTTCTTTGATGGGGTACAGATTGAATATTATAGGCTTTGCGTTAAAACGAAAAAAGTATGAAATGATAGGCGTCAATGCATTGTATTAGCAAACATTTGATTGAATATTATAATTTTTATAACTATGAAAATGTATTGTTCGGGTGCCACGACCCGCGCTACTGCAACGGTGGAACAGAAAGAAATTTATATTTATTAGTAACAATTGTTTGCCTTATTCTAGAAACTATTCTCTAGAACGTTATGCCAAAAAACATTTTTTTTGCCAGAAAAAAATAAAAAGTGAATAAGAATTGGCTCGACTTAAGACGGGTGCTTGTGTGACTCATCTAAATTCGTATTTTAACTTGCAATAATTACTACATGCGCCAGACGGCAGTTACAATGGAAATCATCACGTTAAAATGAAATCGATAAGGCAGAGAAAAGCAATGTTTGAAGTGATATTTTGAGAAAAAGATAATTCGCATGAGAAAGATGGGCAAGCAGGATAAGCAAAAGGGAAATAAGAAAAGTAAGGTTACCGCCAGCAAGACCTCACTTCAAATATTGATGTCAAGTCATCTCCACTTTTACCAAAACTCCCTTTTTATGATGTTTTATCTCCATTGTTTTTGCACGGAATGTATCCACGTATTTAAATTTTTACGTTTCTTTGGCACAGTCCTATCACCATAAGTGAGGTAATTCATGCTGAAGTCCAGGCTAACGTGCAGATACCATTTTTGAGGTTGTGGCTCACTGTGAGCTCCCTGATATCTGTAAGGTTTCAGTTATTATTGAATGTGTAACTTCGATTTATAATGTATTGGGAACTTTATTGTCAGTTTGAAATATTTCTCTAATTTTCTTGCAGTGATATTTGAAAAATGTATGGGTGTTTAACGCTAAGCGCAACGGTTCTACTAATCCTCGCTTCTTTTCTAGTCATAACTAAATCAGTCACATGACACTGAGAAAAGCAGTTTAACGGTGGTTCTGTTATATTGATGCAATGACAAAGATGAGGTTTATATTATTTGATTCGCATTAAGAGTGATCTATCAGACCCTACCACAAGCAGTTTTATAATACTGTCCACTCTTGATTGATTTTTCGTCAAAGTTTTGGTCAGACGTTCGTAAAGACACCTCAGTGTACTAAACATACGTTTTCCTTTAAAGGATAGCCTTTTAATATTAGTTGAATGTAGAAAAAAATACCATGCCAAGTTAGTATATGTCAGAAACTTGACCAGCACTTGCTGAAATATTCATTTAAGCTAAATAATAAAAAGGTATTAACAACGTTTCTGTTTTTCGGAGCCTGACAACTCTGCTAATAGCTTTTGTTATGATTCTGATATTACTGTATAAAAATATTATGTATTGTGTTCTTCTTCTTCTTCATGTGTCAAATCTGCGGCAGACATCGACGACCATGGCATGCCAGACTTCTCTGTTGTCAATCCTCCTTATCAACTCGATGTTGCTCATTGAGTTCTTGGTGACATAGTTATTGAGGCTGTCGATATATTTAGTTCTTTGACACCCTCTGCTTTTCCTTCCTTCTATTTTTCCACATAGCATCTGTTTCTCTATCCCATTCTTTCTACAGATGTGTCCCAGAAATTCCATTTGTCTCTTTCTTATAGTTTTCATGAGGGACCTCCAAGTATTTGGATGTCTAGTAATACAAAATTTAGTTAAAATTAAAGGAATTGTTAGATACAGTACTGTGGATGATAAAATTCCGCTTTCTTTTTTTTTTGCATTTCGTGTTGTCTAAATTTTCTTAGTCTAACCTCTTTCGTATCCGTCATTGTCTTGTTGGTAAGAATTCAGTGCAATTATCCTTACCATCCTTAAGAAATGGGCTTTCCTTCAGCTTTGTATACTACAACTCGGGAATGTATAATGATATTCAGTAGTGCATCTTATAAGTAATCTCAGATACAGTCTGTACGTTCCGTAAAAAAACATGGATCGTGAAACTTCTATAATTTACCTATCCTGATACTTCACAGATTATTGGTAAAATCTGTATAAGACACTTTTAGCTGTAACGAAAAGATTCCCTATTGGATACTCTAATATGCTTTAAAAAACAATCTAAGACCTACTGCTAAAATAAAAGATATTTTGCAATGATTTCTTTGTGATGTTCCTGTATTAAAGGTTATTGCAATGATAAGGTAATATTAAGTTGTAGGAATGGAATATGGTTTCTCAAGTTGCATGAATGGCTAATTATTTATTTCGAAATTTGGTGTTAAGATAATATTTACAATTAATGGAAATATTGGTTTGTATTGATATTAGCTGAGAGTACTCATTAAGAAAATAAAACTTGTATAAGATACAATTTTGCATAATGTTATTCTTCTTTTTTCTCTGATTATTAAATCTCTAATGACTTCATTACATGATAATTATTCACCCTGCTTTGTGGACGAGAGTAATTGGCTCATTTATCGGATTAAGCACTTGTGTCTTTTAATTCAAAACCAAAAGGCTAAAAAAAAGTAGAAATGTTCTTTATGAATTTTTATCCCTTTCATAGAATGTGTTTTTCTTATAGCAGAGCCACATTGAGCTATCTGTTCTGTGTATTGAGAGGATACAGCAGATAGTAAATCAGAAGACTTGCCGCTGTCCCACCGGCGGATACCATTTTTACTGCAAAATTTCTCAAATAAAATAGCCCAAGTACACAGTGGATCAGTTTTCAGTTATAACACAACAGATTTATGTAATCCATCTGGCTAATTGTGAGTAAAGGATGTTAACACATATAAACCTACAAAATGGATGATCTTTACAGTGAGATGGTTTAAAAATAGTTTTATTTATATATTTGTTGCATACCGTCTTATTTCTTTGTTTTAAGTCAGCTTATAATTGTAAGCATAGAAAATCTGCACACATACCGCTGTGCTACTGAGAGTGAGTAGAGAATCCCACTGAGAAGAAAAGTTTAGTTAATTGCATTAATCAATAAACTAAATGTAATACTGTACAACTGAAAATAATAAAAACAAATGTATAAACTACTCTACTATATAAAGTGAAATAAGTTTAGCAAAAACACCGTGTAACTTGTTTTTTTCTAAAAAAGACACAATTTGTTTTAAAAATTATACTTATTTCATAACTTTCTTATGATGGTTATGAGGTTGATCAATTAGCAGACCCCACGTAATTAAAATATAGAAAATACCGAAATATAAAGTCCTACTTAATACAAATGTTAACACGAAGATGACCTAGGAAGATTGAAACGTTGTTCTCTTCTTATTAATAAAAGTGTTAATACTCATGCCGGCCGTTACATGGTGACATGTCAATTTCTTAAGATGAGTCATATTTCTGGCGTGTCAGAGCTGATGGTAATATTTGCATTCCTCACCTGTAGAAAAGATGAAGAAAGACTGTCTTTCTCACAGAAAACACACAGGAGGTAGTGCAGTTCCTGTTAGGGCAGCTATTCATCGTGATGAAAAAACCGCTTTTCATACCTTTTACGAAAACGTAAATGGTGCCTTTTACAAGCATCATATGCATACGATATTTTGTTATATACTAGAACAAGATTTGGCAACAACGTTGTGTTCTCGGATAACTCAGTGTACATATTCTACATAATAATTATTTCGACCAGGAGGATGTTACAAATTGCCAAGATTGTAAACTTATTGAAAAATATTTGACAGAACTGAGTCAGAAAACTATTAACCACAACCCCTAAACCTGCTACTGTAGCCGAGTTGGAGCGTCTTCCAGTGACATGTTGGGATGAAATCATGGTAGATAACATCAATGCGGTCATCGACAGCATGCCGCATTTATGGAGGTTACTGGAGTACTAATCAAGTATTGAATGTTTAATATGAATTGATATAAGGTTACAGACATAATTTATAATAATGTGATAGTATACTTTGTCACTAGCTGGAGTACCCGTCCCCCGGACGAATGTTATGTGAAATCATGATTGATAAAAGATTATCTTAGAACAGAAAAGTTGCTTCCCTTATATGTCAGTGTGAAGAATGCAAAAGCACTTGCAAAAACTACAAAACACAAAATGTGAAACTGAAAATTTGTACGTAGCTCTCCATTAAATAATGAACCTCCATACCAGATTTGGTGAAGGTCCATCTCCAGGAAATGAGGTAGTGGTAAAAAAAAACACGAAAAACGCCTACAACAAACACAAAATGCAAAACTGAAAATTTTTATATGTATCTCCCCAAATACCTAATGAACTTCCGTACTAGTCCTAGTACAAGTCCATTTACACCTTGCGAAGTATTTATAACAATTTGACGTTTTATTTGTCTTTATGTATGTTTTGGTAAAGTGCCTGATAAAATTGCTCACTCTACTAATTAATCGTTCATGATGTCTGCAAAACCTGTCTTATTACACAAACTACATATATACAGTCATGTGAAAAAGTTAGGACACCCTATGAAAGCCTGTGTATTTTTGTATCATTTTTGGATATATAAATATTTAATCTCAATTTCAACAATACTGAGAGATTATAGGAATATAACTAAACAATTAAAACTGAAGAAAATACTTTTCAAGATCTTCTGTAAATGTAATTCTACAAAAATGCATATTCTAACTGAGGAAGAAGTTAGGACACCCTACCCCTAATAGCTAGTGCTACCCCCTTTGGCTGAAATAACTGCAGTGAGACACTTCTTGTAGCCATCTACCAGTCTCTGACATCGGTCTGAAGAAAGTTTGCCCCACTCCTTAATGCAGAATTCTTTCAGTTGTGAGATGTTTGAGGGGTTTCTTGCATGTACAGCCCGTTTCAAGTCACCCCACAGCATCTCAATGGGATTAAGATCTGGGATTTGACTCGGCAATTCCAAGACTCTCCGTTTCTTAGTTTTCAGCCAGTCCTTGGTGGATTTACTGGTATGTTTTGGGTAATTGTCGTGTTGCAGGGTCCAGTTCCGCTTCAGCTTCAATTTTCGTACAGATGGTTTCACATGATCCTCAAGCAGTAGAATTCATGATGGATTCTATGATTGTGAGCTGTCTTGGTTCTGCTGCAGTAAAGCAGCTCCAAACCATGACACTTCTACCTCCATGCTTCACAGTTGGTATGAGGTTCTTTTCCTGGAATGCTGTATTTGGTTTACGCCAAACATGTCCTCTGTTCTGGTGTCCAAATAATTCAGTTTTGGACTCAACTGTCCAAAGAACATTATTTCAGTAGTCCTGGTCTTTGTCTACATTCTCTCTGGCAAACTTCAGTCTGGCCTTGATGTTTCTCTTAGAGAGCAAAGGTTTCCTCCTTGCACACCCTCAATGCAAGTTAAACTTGAGCAGTCTCTTTTTGATTGTAGAGGCATGCACTTTCACATCAACAGTAACCAGAGCCTGCTGTAGGTCCCGTGATGACATTTTAGGGTGTTTGGAGATCTCTTTTAGCATCATGCGGTCTGCTCTCGGGGTGAACTTGCTTGGACGACCAGACCTGGGCATGTTGGCAGTTGTTTTGAAAGCCCTCCACTTGTTTACTATTTTCCGGACAGTGGAATGGCTGATTTAAAAATCTTTTGGAATCTTTTTAAATCCCTTACCAGACTCATAAGCTGCTACAATTTTCATTCTGAAGGCCTCAGATAGCTCTTTTGCTTTCACCATGGTGCTCATGCTCACTTCAACAGTCAGGAGCACACCAAACTAAATGTCTGAGGTTTAAATAGGGCAAGCCTCATTCAAAATGCTGAGTAACGATCTTATAATCATGTGTATTTGGTGTGATACACCTGTGTGTGAGTTGAGCCATTTAAAGTGGGAATAAATGTGGTGGGTCCTAACTTTTTCCTCAGTTAGAATATGCATTTTTGTAGAATTACATTATAGACTGTAAATGTATGTAAATAGACTGTATCTAGTTATTTATCTGTATGTTTGTATGTATAGACGAATGTGTTTATTTCCAAGTTTTTCCATCGTTATGATGTTCTGATGATAGTTTGAGAATAGATTGTTTATTATGGAAGAGGTTAGTTGTAAAGTAGTCCTTGTGGGAGACAGTCCGTGTGGTAAAACTGCGCTAATTCACTGCTTTACTAACGATGAGTTTTTAAGAGGTAAGAACAGCCTTTCTATTTTGTTAATCAATTTTGTGTAATCCTTATATAATTTGAAAATCGGTCCCTTTTGTAAATTTTATTTTGAAAATTGCTTTCGACAGAACTTTAAAAATTAATTGAATACTACAAAACTACACCATTTCATTTATTACGTTTTGAATGATTAGAAAGGTACTTTGTTTTCTAGTATAGTTTGACAAATACTTTTCCACCGAATTTGGAATGTTAAAAGCATAAAATACTCACACCTTCATGTTAATATGAACACCAAACAAAAACGGATGTCTTACCAATGAATGAATCATCTATATTTCCTGTGTGTATGTATATATATATATATATATATTGGCTTTGAGTTCTGGCTTTATGTATAATTAAAATCCTGCGTTAAGTATCAAAGTCACCTGAAAATTGTGGTTGGCCTGTTTTGTACTGTATTGGGAATTATACACAAGTACTCAGTATCGTACCAAATAATACTTTAAAGAGTTTTGAACATAAACTGCTTATTCAAGTAAGTGTATTACAAGAGCCGGTGCAGTGGACTCTAAAGGAATTATCGTGTTAAATTTAAGCTCAAAAGATTACTCCAAGCTGAACTTCCATTAACAACAGTAGGAATGACACGAATGATTAGCTCTTTCTGTATTACGTTTGAAGTGCGATTGAATCCTAAAGATTAATTCATTAAACACGTTAGACATATTATTGAATTCCACGTAGGGTGGAACTTGTGTTAAAACGTGCAGAAATCCTGATGACAGGAGTGTTAAGTTCATGAAGATGCAGTCTACTCACACATCCAGGTGATACTTAACACATTGTACTAAAATGTAACAATTTTAATGTTTAATGTATAATATGTATATGTGACTTTGATACTTAACGCAGGATTTTAATTGTACATAAAGCCAGAACTTAAAGCCAATGTATATACACACAGGATATATAGATGATACATTCATTGGTAACATATCCGTTTCTGTTTGGTGTTCATATTAATATGTAATGTGACAAACAGTAATACCTACCATTAACACACAAACATCTGTATATATATGTGTGTGTATTTATGTGTGTAAATATATATATAAAAGCAAAAACATTTTATTATGTTTCAAATTCGAAGCCTCACTTGCTCGAACATAAAGCTTTGGTGATAAGTCGATGATTTTGGTCTATCAAAGTTTCCTTAGCAATTAATTTGGAGATTTCCAATATTTTTGTTATTTTAAGTTTTACAGGTTTAATTCTGATACTAGTGAAAATAAAATAGAAGTTTGCTTATTTCAAAAATATTGAATACAATTTTCCATACTAAAATAATACTTTTTTTTCAAATCTTAGGCAAAATTACATTTAAAGAATCTCATACCAATGAATCGTTTAAAAACGATAATATAAAACAAAGCGAAAGATAAATGTGAAGGAAATGCACATAACTTAATTTATCATATACATTAAGAGTGTAGTATGATTTTTGCTTATCTTATCGTGTGTTTTAAAATAATTTTATGGCATAAGTACTTACTTAATAAACATTGTTGCTGTAGCATGCGAGATCAGAGCTATCGTCAAAAACACCTCTGTAACATTATATACATTCTCAAAGGACAAGTAGAATAATTAAAATGATAATTTTTATGCAGGTAAAAGGCTCATAAAAATTTCTGAGGAAAATATCAGAGGGCACATACAAATTCGAGCCTCTTTCTCCAACATTTGGGGATTCCAGCCCTCGCATTCCACGCGGATCCTACGTGTCTACTATAAAGCAACTCGGAGTTAATAAGTCGACACAACTTATGTGGTTTGCTAAAACAAATTATTATCTAGACATGACCAACTATAAAATAGTGATACCTTGATACATAACAACACAACATGGCCAAGTGGTCACGGTTTCGAATCCCCGTTACACTCAACATATTCGCTATTTCAGTCGTGGCTGAGTTATAATTTGTGGTCAATCCCACTATTCTTGGTAAAAGAGCAGCCCGAATGTTAGCGGTGGGTTGTGATGAGTGGCTGCCTTCCTTCTAGTCTTTCACTGCTAAATTAGGGACAACTAGCGAAGCTAGTTCTGGTGTAGCTTTGCGCAAAATTCAGGACAAATAAACAAAATGCATAACACACGCTCGTTAGAAGGAAAAACGTGTTTTATAGGGGTTTAGAAAATAGAATTATACTTTTGGTTAGCAACATGCACATCATTCATTCTCTGTTTATGTATAAGTCATTGTTTATTTTCAAATAAAAGCATATGAACGAACACGACTTGAGACTAAATGAAAGGAGGTCTACTGTTCAAAAGTACAAACTAAAAACAAACAACCGACGTGGAGTACCTTAATTTGGGTAATGAAAAAATCCATATATAATTGGGCATTTTGAGCAAAGCTGTTCTGGAAAGATTTTATGGGTGTGTTTATTTATGTCACCATGGTAAACTGAAAGAAATGGTGAATGGAATATATGTAAAAGAATGAGTTTGGTGGATGAATAAAATGTAGTGTAAGTGGAAGTATATTGTAAAAATTATAATAAATAAAGTTTTAAATAAAATATGTTATTTACAAAACACGCTACAACAAAATTATTTCGTCAAACAGAACAGCAACTTTACAAAACAAGTTAAAACCGTAATGTTTTTGTAGAACAGGATATATGCTTCACGAAAAACTCAAAACTATGTTTTTGTGAAACATAACACATCGTACGAGAACTCATCATGATTTTAGTATGTCAAGTATATGTCATTTTGTTTTGGTAATAACGCCATATGATCTTGATACACCTATCCAAAACGCACAGCAACATAAATTTACACACAAACATAAGACGCGAAAAAATTTTTTTTAGAATTTTCGGCAAAGCTGCACAAGTGCTATCTGCACATAGTCCTCACTAGTTTTAAACTTAGAGACAAGAGGGACGACAACTAGTCAGTAACATTTATCGACAACTCTGTAGCTATTGTAATCTGCTAACGTGAGTTGACTGCCCTTCTTGTGCTAATCCATGGTCCAAAGTGCAGAGGTTTTTACACCAATGAGACGCGAACTTTGAGCCCTCGGGTTCACAGTAAAGACACACTGACTGCTGTGCTACACCAACTCAATATGAAATAAAAACTGTAACGCTCTGTTTGAAAATATGGATGATATTTAAGACGCTCTATAGAAACTATGACATTACAATAAATAAAGGAAATATACTTTAATATTATTTGATAACAGAAGTGATCTTGATACATAAGTTAGCAACCATATACTTTTAATGAAAACAAAACACATCCTAGATGCAAACTGTTTTGTCTTACGATTTGATATGGTAAATAATTAACCATAATATTCTTAGTAAAGTTTAATATGAATTTGTTACTCTAATCTGGGTAAAAAACTTGGATAAGTTATTGAAAACCAACATTATATGGTAAGAGCAGGTAAACTAAATTTGAGAGTACTTTGTTTTGAGGAAACGCCATTGCTCATATTCATGTGTTCCAAAATGTTAAAAGCGATTTTGAAACAATTGATCGATATCGTCTTCCACCCTTCACAAAAGTAATAAAGCATTAAGTGATAAAACAGATAAGTGAAGAAACATTGATACGTTAACAATAATGTTCATCAGTTACCACTGATTTATATCGTTTTCAGGGAATTACGCGTTTCTTCAGTAACGCTGATCAAAATCATATCGAAAACAATGGAGTACGTTTCTTGAATGATGGACTGAATGTTATATTTGCATGTGTTAAGCTGTCTTTTACTCACCACAGTGAATATATTGTTCCTATAGTATTTAAAGAATATGTAGTACTGATATTACTAATCTATGTTTGTTTTGTTTACTTATCACAGTGAACATATATTAATATAGGATTTAAAAACATGTAACAAGACACTGCTATTCATTTTTTCTTGTCTTTTACTCACCACATCCCTCCCTACAGTGGCACACCGGTATATTTGCCTTAGCCACCCGGTTTCGATACTCGTTGTGGCCAGGTAGTCTATTCTTTAGCTTGGTGCTCAATTAAAAAACAAATGAAAATTACTCGCCACAGTCATCATATATTTATATAGGATTTAAAGAACTTGTTGCACTGATGTTACGAATTTGTTATTATAGATTAATCAGCATACAAGCTATTTAAAATATAACAACTAATTATGAGTTGCAGTCTGATATTTTTTTCATCACTTGGGCTTCATCCTTATTTTTAGTGTTTTAATAGTTTGTGTGTTGAATAATTCAGAAGAATGAATTAGTAACATCAATATTACATATTTTTCATAAAGCTATGAATGCAGATTCATTGTAATGCGTAAAAGTGTGTTTATTAGTTGTCCAGGCCTGGCATGGCCTGGCGCGTTAAGGCGTGCGCTTCGTAATCTGAGGGTCGCGGGTTCGCGCCCGAGTCGCGCCAAACATGCTCGCCCTCCCAGCCGTGGGGGCGTTATAATGTGACGGTCAATCCCACTTTTCGTTGGTAAAAGAGTAGCCCAAGAGTTGGCGGTGGGTGATGATGACTAGCTGCCTTCCCTCTAGTCTTACACTGCTAAATTAGGGACGGCTAGCACAGATAGCCCTCGAGTAGCTTTGTGCGAAATTCCAAAACAAACAAACAAACAAAATTAGTTGTCCAATACAAAGTAACACAACGGGCTATCAATGCTGCGTCCTTCAATGGTATCAAAACCCAATTTGTAGCGTTATAACTCCTCATATTTATCGTTGAGCCATTGAAATGCGTGAGTAAAATACGAATAAATGTACCATACAGTACCAACTATTCAGTTTAGAATTATTTCTTTGTTGTTAAAATAGGATTTCATCATAAACTTGATGTATCAAGAAGAAACAACAGAACCTAGTGTTATACGTACATTATTATCTCATTGAATCTATCAGGAAATTGAAAACCTTCTCAGCAAAATTGCTGTTTTCACATTTTATCTGCCACAGGTGAAATTTCTGTAGTACAAACATGTAGCTCTAGTCAGTGATGTCGAGAAACCCACTTGTTGATAAATTTATATGCAAAAACGGCTCGTTTGGGTTGAGAAAATATTTTACATAGAAGAGCGAACAACGTTTCGACCTTCCTCGGTCATCGTCAGGTTCACAAAGAAAGAAAGAGGTAACTGACCGGAAGCTGACCACATGTTTGAAAGGGGTTGTGTAACTGAGTGTCGGTGACCGAAGAAGGTCGAAACGTTGTTCGCTCCTCTATGTAAAATATTTTCTCAACCCAAACGAGCCATTTTTGCATATAAATTTCTAAACAAGTGGGTTTCTTGACATCACTGAGTTTTAATATAGCATATCCAACTCTTCATATTAGAATTTATATGACAAGATATTTTGAGTATATAGAACATGATGTAGTACGAATGCTATTACTAGATTGTATTTTGTTGTCGCTATTTAATATTCGTCTGAGTATACACGTGTATGCGCAAGTAAGACATTGTAGCAGTGACAAAGCAGGCTGATTGAAGCATAACTCTGACATATAAATAATGATTCCTCAATACGAAATACTTGTTCACGTTGATGCTGTTCAGAAGTGTACAGAAGAGAAACATTGATACCATTAACTAGTGTTTATGTCTTTTCTTTTAGTTGTTTATGAATTTCTGATATATGAAGAAATTTTAATTTTCATTAAATTAAAGTATATGTTTCTTATTAGGTATTACATAATTTTTATAATTGAAACAGATTCACAAGTACTTTATCAATCAATGATAATCAATAAAACATACAACCGAACTTACATACAGTACATGTATAAGAATTGCATGTTTAAATATTAATTTTTGTTCTCTGTTTGAAAATATTTCCTTAATCAGTTTCATTTGAATTTCACTGCAGCGACAGTTGGATTAAACCTGGAGGATTTCTTGCTTTAGTGATATTCAGCATAAACTTATTTGAAGTTGCTAATGAATGATAATTTATAATTGAACATAATTAGTTTATTTATCCTTCAATCGTAGTTTAAAAAAGTTTTACTATTTTACACTGCTTCCCCACACAACCTTCAAATTATCCGTATTTGCTACAACAGATGAATACTGTTTGTTTAATAAATAATATTTAATACCTAAGTTGTAAAGATCAACTAAAGGCTGTTTACTATTATTCAAAGTACCCTAAAGAACAATTTTATAAAAATCCACAATTCCCCAAATTAAATTGTGTTGTCAATTGAGCGTTCGTACACTAGAGGCTTTACGTGTAGTAAATATATTAATTTATGTTTTATAGGAACAACAGCTTATGACACAGTGCAGCCCCTTGCATACAAAGATGCATCAGCTTTCTTTCTGTGTTTTTCTATCGGTGATCCAGGATCTTTGAGTAATACCACTTCCAGAGTAAGTAATTAGGGGAATTTTATTTAATACGCATTAAATGATCGATGAGCTACACGTCCTTGTGTTGACATACTTTAACATACAAGGTTGTTATGAAGTCAATATGAGCAGTATTAACTACTGTAGTACAAAAAAATATTACACATGGCTAAAATATTTTGTTATGGCCACAGGTATCATGTAATTGCATTTCCATCCTCTTCTGAAAATGGTATTACAGGGTAACACTATAGCAAATGTTCAAAGCTTTCATCATCGTTTTTATTAGAGCATCCATACTGACACCTGTACTGAATATTTTTGTAAATACGTACCCTTAAGAATCATACAAACTTCTATTGTATCCTTCATTTAAGAAATGGTTACTGGATTATGGCTATAGGCCCGTATCTTCAGATGGCAGGATAATGTAGCCACAAGTTAACAAAGGTGATGAAAGCAAGTTGATCAGATATGATGGATTTGGTAGCTTAGAACCCATTACTCACACAAAAGACTGTGGGATGAATACCTTTATTAGATACTTTTATAAAGCGGGACATCATCTAGCAGAAATGTCATTCTAAACGTATCCATTCTGTTAGAGTTCTGGTAAATTAAAAGTGTGAAACAACAAGCGATAAAAATCTTCAGTCATTGAACATATTTTCAAGCCCTGGAAGGCATATTTCTCAAAGACAAATGTTCCAAAGATAAAGTGAATGGTGAAACTACGTGTTTGAGGAATGACAAATATAACTTCCTTGGCCCAAATCATAAAATTTTGGATATGACCAGCTTTCATTAAGTTTAACACATGTCATAAATCGTAATGCAAACTTTTTTTCGGAATTCATAGTTATGGATGATTTAGAAGAAAGCTATGGAGGATGGTTCACAAAAAATTCAGCACAGTAAACTAATCAGATGTTATATATCTCAAGCATTGCTTGTGATCTGGGTAGAGTTTCAGTAGTAAACAGCACCTTAAAAACAGTCTCCACTGATGTAATTGGAAGTCTAGACCTCAGACAAATGCTATATTTCTGTGTCTCAGAACTTTCTAATCAGTCTGCTAACAGCAGCAGATGTGTAATGCCCACAATCTGTGTTGAACCTGTGGTGTTACGTCCAGATCGCTTCTTCAATATTGCAGGTCTTTTGATGGTAAACCTTCAACAACATAATCTATTTCTTCCTAATTTATTTGTACGTTTATGGCTTTCCACTGCTTGTAACGGAACAATAGTTGTCCAAGCGATACCTAGATATTACACATTGTGTTTACTTATAGAATAGTACCTCGCTGGTACAGCTGAAGGTTTACGGATTTACAATGCTAATATCAGGGGTTCGATTCTCCTCGATAGACTCAGCCGACAATCTGATGCGGCTTTTCTATAAGAAAACACATACTTATAATTATATTTTCTATAGTTTTACACTGAAAATTCATTCCTTCTATCTAAATGAAATGCAAAATTAGCCCTATGCTTTACCGTCTATATCAGTACTTAGTCCAAGCTGGTATTAGTCGAAAATTCAGGCGAATTGTTTTTCTTCATTTATTTTACATATAATATGAAGTTTAATGCTAATATAGTTGGCACGGTAGTTTGTTTCCCTGGCTTAAAAGCACTTCCAGAAATTCTTCTCTGTTTTGTTTGATGGATGTACTAGCAAATGAGTATTTGAGACTTGACTTTCTAATAACATTTTATTTACATGTTCTTAGAATGTATGATGAATTGAGTATATAGATTTGTTTACATTTCGCAAATATTCTTGTAAAAATGAATTCATTATTAAACAGACAAAAACAGTTTTTCAGTTTGTTTGTTGTTAAACGTTAAGCTACACAATGAACTGTGTACGCTGTGGGAATTACGGGTATCGAAACCCGGTTTTTGGCGTTATGAGTTTTTGGAATTGTCGCCTGGCTACTGGAGAGCTTTGTGTTTCAGGATAAGAATACTTAACAGTTGTTTTTATTAGTACAAATATTATATAAACAAGGAGGGGCGTTAAGAAGAGTTTTCATGCCGAGAGAAGTAAAACTTTTATTCAGTATATTAGTGTTAAACTTGAGGACTTAAATAAATGAGGAACATTAGAACTTTATTGACTTTGAATCAGATTACACCTAGTTTGTGACCAATTTTTCCAACACCTTGTGCATCTAAAGTTAAGTACATTTTGAAAGAACTTAGAGCTATGTAAAGTTAAGTCACCGAAATTTGCACTTAATACTAGCATACTTGAGAAAAGATATACCACTTGCCCTGTATATATATATATATATATATACATACATCAGTGCAATTAAAGTAGTGCTGTTACAACTTCACGTCAGTGTAACTTATGTTATACCATACACATAGCGTACAAGGTTTATGTGACTTTTTTTTTCTGAATATAATTACTGTATGTCAAAGAAAGAGCTGCTTGCAGTTGTAGTATTTGTCAAGAACTAATGTCATATAATTTATGATTTAAGATTCTGCTATCGAATAAATAATGCATCATTCAAATGGCTCAAGAAGTTAAAGAATACGAAGATGAGGTTGCAAATTGCTTAACAACATTGCAGAAGTAAAACTTCATTGAACAAAACTGAGTCAATCAACAACATTGAAGTGCACAAGTAGGTTCTCACTGGCAGATGAGAATTTGTCTGCCTACGCAGTATCCAGGTCTTTAACATAATACTCCTGTAAGCGATAGAAATCAGTCATAGTGATAAACCATATGAATAATGATAATTTCATTAACGAATTAATACTGAAACTGAATATAATGACATAGAATATTTTTGAGCAGAAGCTGAAGGACCAATCCCTAGCTTGAATATTTTTCATAAATCAGTGGAAATAGCGTATATCCTCAGTTAGTCGTATGAAATTAGAAGTATAGGAGGATATGCTATACTGTTATTATTACTTGTCACAAGTGTGAAGCTAAACATATAATGCATCGAATAATATCAAAGTCTCTGAGACCAAAGATTTCTTATATGACACGACATTAAATATTAAAAAAAGTGTAGAGTGGCTTGAATTAAATACAATTTTTGGAAGTATTGGTCTAGAAGAGAAATAATTTGTACAAAGGAAATATCTGACAGGAAGTTATGAGTTTTTCATTTCAGAGTATAGCACTTAATATTGCTAAAACCCCAGTACTGCTTACAACAGTATAATCATTACATCCGAGCAATAATTGATTACTCTAGAAGCTAGGATGTAATTTATTCACTTTTTATGTCAGTTTATACAATTGCTGTTCTATTAGCTGGACAGTGACTAACGGAACCTGGAGCACCAGAAATTATCAAGATGCAAAGCCCAACAATTAGCTACTTGCCAAAACACTGACCGAGGTAAAGTTCTCAGCTCGATGATTTCATCCTAAATTTGAATGTTTGAGCTCAACACATTGTTCAAACTCTAAAGTGTGTGATTTCTAAGTTGGGAGCTCAGATCAAATTGACTGAAATAATAATCAACTATATGATGGCCCACTATGTAACAGAAATGAATGGTTCTGATGACAACGACAGTTCGGAAGTGATTAGTATATTGTGGTAAAAAAAGTTGATTAGAAAGAGAGTTGCATCTCTCAGATTATAAGTTACCTGGAAACGTGATACAGTATATATGAATTACAGACTGCTTAAATTTATTAGGTGTCAGTCAATAATAGTAGCTAAAGAACCTAAAATATTAGTAGCTAACTAGTTGTCAGAGATAGCTATGACACCTAGAACATCATTAACACCGATAGGGTCTTGAGACTCTTGTTTTTTTAAGCTAATGAGTGGCACTCCACTACATCCACTATAGAAAATACCATATGTTTATTATATTAGGAGAGTAAATTAGATGTCATGTTATAGATAACTCATGCTTGGATGTTCTCACAAGAACCGTCTGTAAGAATATTATATAGGATCATAGGGAATATATTAACATACGCATTTAAAACTCTGGGCACGTATCTGGAAAAAATAGGGTTCCTGAAGAAAAAGTGCGTATCAAAAGTTTATTCTATATATTTAGTAAATAGAGAATAAAACAGCAAAGTTTGTTTGGGTGTTTGTTTTGAATTTCGCGCAAAAGTAACGCGGGCTATCTGCGCTAGCCGTCCCTAATTTATCAGTGTAAGACTAGAGGGAGGCAGCTAGTCATCACCACCGACCGCCAACATTTGGACTATTCTTTAACCAACGTCTAGTAGGATTGATCGTACCATTATAACGCCCTTAAGGCTGTTTGGTGAAACAGGTATTCGAACCCGCGACCCTCAGATAGTGAGTCGAGCTGTGGGCAAAGCAACAGAGATAGAAATAATACTGAAGAGAATTGTTTACATTGTCCTTCGTGAATACGTCGTTAACTAAAAGTGATTATAATAAAGAAACATACAAAGTCAGATTTTTTAAAAATTATCTTACAGACTTTTAGTATAATAAAGAGTTTATTTTATCGTGGGTTGTTTGGTCAGTAAGATGAAGAGCCAAGCTAAGCTACTGTACAGCAATAAGAACGTCCTCCGTTGATTTTTCTCCCACTATGGTGGAAAATTCGATTGTGTGAAATCTCATGTCTGTGTGGCATTTTTATACTCGTCTACGCACTTAGGTATGGTAAACATTCATAAATTCGTAGAAGTTCGTTAAATCATAAAAAGACTGTTTAAAGAAATGTATTATTTCATAAAATATCATCTACGTAAAGAGAAAGTGGAAGATGAACTCGTTCAGCAAGTAGAACAAAGTCTGTCTGCAGGAAACAAGTCGTTAAAGAAACTGATTTTAAGTGGCTGCAAAAGCATTTTACTCAAGGTTCAACAAAATGAAAAAATGGTTGATTTTGAAAGCTTTGAAAATAGGTAAAATGTTCAAATATGAGTTTCAACATTTTATCTGGTCCATGTTGTATTGAAGGGACATTAATATAGTATTATCTAGTATTTTGTTCCTTCTTTTTAATTCTTTTGTCCACAGATGGGTATCAAAGCAAAATAGGACCTCTGCCAATGTTAAGTCTGCATGAGCTCTATGTTTTACAATAACGTTTAATGTAGATGTCTAATGAGTAATATCTTTCCGTGTACCTGAAAACCACATGCCTATAGGATAGTCAGTATGAATGACATTTTAGTCTTAGATTTCAGTTCCACTGAATTGTTAAATGAATTCATAAAGATGCTTAGTCATCCATGATTACAACTTCCAACTCTAAAGCAATCAGACATAGGCCATCTTCTTCGAATTCTTGTTATTTCAGCTCATTTCTTCATTAGAAGATGAGATGTTAAAGGATATAAGTAAACTTCTAATAATTTTGAGATACCAAAGGCTTTAGTTAATTTCTCTGGTGGACTGAAAACATCATCTTCAATATATATCAGTTAGTAACTGATAACATAAATTTCTCCTTACTACTATATCAATAACACATAAGACATTTGAGTTTAGAACTAGTTTTTGGTTCTCTCTGGTGGCATATTTTAACACTTCGCTCTCTTTTTATTCATCAACTCTCTCAATTTTTATTTTTCTCTCTCTTGTTGATCACCTTTCATTCTATATCTTTTTCCAAGCTTGTGTCTACACAGTTGTTTTTCCTTATATTGGATTAAAATGTCTCATAATGATAAGGTTCTTATAGCTTCCAAATTTGAGTAGCTTAAAAAAATTACAACTAAATCCTACACAAAATTTCATAACAATGAACATTAGGTTCTTGCTCCTCTATGGCAAAACAGTAAAGTCTCTTTATGAGTATACTAACAATATACATTTGAGGAAGAAAAAGGCTCAAACTTCTCTTATTACTTACCATCTTTGCCTTTTGATAATCATTGTCATCCACCACCAACACCTCCAGCATCTCTCAGCTATTTGTAGGTGACCTTTGTCATCCACCACCAATTATAATTATAATTGAGTTGAGATATTTTAATTTACAAAGACCAAGGAATCCTATATACATACTACCCATAGATGTCTTTGAAACACTAGATTGCCCATCACCACAATGATCTCAGTCATATGTGCCCCATGCACTGAGACCAAACCTCAATGGGAAACTGGACTGTTAGTTCTGAGTGCACCAGGTTCTAGCACCTCTTCTTCCAGTGGATTTGCTCACAAGGAGAATAATATTTTGAACCTTTGCAGCACCAAGTAAAAGAGTGATATCCAGATAGGACACCTGTAATGCTTAGCTGTTGTATCTGATACCTGTCTCTAAAAGTGACTAATTCTTTCTTTCTGGTTACAATCTTTCAGCTGATAGAAAATACCATTTCTTCAAATATAGAATTGTTCTAAACTGAAAGATACAAGAGTTTAAACAATTATGGGAAAAAAAATTACCAAGAGAAAAATCAAAAACATGGTAAAAACAGATCTTGTGAGCATGGTGTTCAATCAGCACCATATTGACCAAATATTTTACTGAATTAAGTAAAAAGCCCACTGATATATGCACCTAATGTCTTTCCAACAACTTTTAACATCCACATTATATCAAAAAGATACCAGAAAATTTTGTTCTTAACAAAGAGTCTAAAACGACTGTTTTGTTTGTTTGTTTAGAATTAAGCACATAGCTACACAATGGGCTGTCTATGTTCTGCCCACCACAGACAGCCAATATCTAGTGGTGTGAATTCATAGACATATCACTGTGCTGCTGGGTAGCAAAAAGGTTGATATAGGTATTCTAAAGTATTATTTAGATAGTGCACAAGAAACATATTCTAAGTTAGGGTGTGTAATTTTGTCATTTTTTTCTTTAGTCCTTGTTCTGTGCACACATGATTTTGAAAGCTACTCTCATCTAGATGTCAGTGAAATATCAAAGAAATAATAGACAGACAGTTCAGTTTTAAGTAGCATTATTATTTTGAATAAAATTATGTTGCATTTGTTTATATTTTTTTATAATTTTCTGCAAATACTTTCTTAACATGAATTTTGCAGATGCTTAATTTCTTTTCTGATACATATTAGTCTACTGAAATACTACAGCTATGTGTGAAATAAAACATGCAATAGACATTATAAACAACAGAAATGAGCTCCCTGAACTTGAATAATTTAATTAACCCAATTACAGCATCTCACACATAATGATTTTCTCCATCGAAAAATGTGAACAGTGTAAAGATGAGAATGTAAGCAGCAATACATATATAAAGAGATTACTTTGCACTTTTACACCATTAAATGAACAAGGAGTGAACATTCAACTTTGAGATTCTTTGGCTTTTTGTATAAACCTAAAATCATTAATTGAAATAATATTATAAAAGTTTATTGTTTTAGAACCAGTCTTGTATGTGTGGTACATTTAGGTTAATTAAATATTTATTTTTTCTATCAGGTAAATTCAACAAAAACATAAGTGTTCAACAGAGAAAAAACTGAGCACTAATATGGAACGAAATGCTCAGTCTTTACTAGAACAAAACAATCACAAAGAAATACAGTGTTTGCTTGCAGTTCTCATAATGAATGATTGCTCTAAGTGTCTTCTATTTAAATGCCAGTTTGTTTTTCATTCTAAAAGAACTATGCATTTACTTAAAGTAACACAAATTAACCATGTGAATAGTCATTCTCAATACATTGCAAATGGAAACAAATGTCACTTCTAATACAATAAACTTTATGGTTTTCACAAACATGTGTTATGTGTAACCTGAAAATATTTTGAACAAATAATGAACTTACACAAAACAATCGTAACACTACAAAAATGTAGAAACACATGGCATATTCATATTCCATACTTTCTTATTTTCCCTTTTTTAGACTTGTTCAAGTCCAACAAGGAACTCTAATTTCATGTCAGATAAATGTTAACTTTGAGCTGTTCAAGAACTAAGTTAACTCTCTATAGCTTCCAGAAATATGTACAAGTTATACAGATGGCACAACTCTTTTACAGAGACATAAAAATGCCACACAAAAATATTCTTAAACAATGAATTCAATACCTTTAGAACAAGCCCCTTAAACAAAGAAAAATAATTTATATAGTAAAAAGAAAATATAAAGTATTTAACAAAGATACAATTTGTTTGATTTATTGTTAAGCACAAAACTGCACAATGAGTGATCTGTGCTTTGCCTACTATGGATAACAAAACTTGGTTTTTAAAATTATAGTCCTTTAGACTTACACTGAACCATTGGAATGGGTTGGCAACAAAGATGCAATGCATAATATGCAAGAAATATTCAAGAAACACACACATACAAAAATACACTCTTTAATAACGACATTTTATGATGTCACCACTTGGATATAAAACATCCTTTAATAAGAGTCCTGGTGCCGTGATTTCTATCATTTCATCTTTTGAGCTCCTGTGGTTGGATTACTGGAAGGTCTATGATGACAGACATGGAAGTGAGAATTGGCCAAATAATAAGCTGCTCTCCTATTCTGTCCAGTGATGAATGGGATTAATGGGTGCTAGTTTTACCCAACTCAAGTGGCTTAGGCTCTTGAGCCTTCAACTCCAGCCCAACAATTAATTTAATAAAATATCAAATGGATTGTGCATTAATCAATAATCCATCTTCATATATCAGTTCTATCAGATGAAAAATCAAGCTGATTCCAGATATCTTCAATTCAGGAGAGAAGTCCAGCTCCCTGCCAAACAGGAAACCCTTATCATCATACTGACCTTCCAATTTGAACTGCAGGATCTTTAGAGATTCACAATATCCAGAAATAAATTCACTAGTTAATTGAAAAAGAAACATAGACAAATTATTCTGGAGCTTAATCTTAGATATCAAAGGTACAGACTGAAAATGTAAGCTAGGTGAAATGTACTTGGTCAAAAAAATGATCTAAGTGAGTAGACTGAATGAAGTTTGTAACCTTTGGCTACAATTATTGCTCTTCTCTAAAAGTCACGACGAGAAATCGGCCACAAACCATCAGTAGTATGATGCAAATTAAAGGAAACCACAAATTTTTACTGTCATCATGAGTTGAGTCCAATCTTGCAAAACTGCTATTTTAGCAAGATTAGTAGTTATTCCTACTCTACCACCAGTATGGATGACTAATTCCATTTATCCCCTCAATGGCACAGTAATATGTCTGCAGACTAACAATGCTTAAAAGCAGGTTTTGATAGCAAGATAGGCAGAGCACAGATAGTCTATTGTGTGGCTTTAAGTTTAACTACAAATAAACAGTTTTACTTACATGCTCATGAACATACATTTTACAGTTCTCATTTTCTAGTCTGCTTTTCTAACCACTGGGCTATTGCTTTCAGCTTCTCAGCCAAGGATTTCAGTGTGCAATCAACCACCAAGATGTCACTGACATAACTCAGACACTTCTATCATTGTAATTCTTTCAGAGTAAGATACATTAACTTCTCAAGCTAAAACCAGTATTCAGTCTACTTTCAACATCATGTTCGATTGATTGGTATCTAGATGCCAAACCTGATGTATTGTATAAACAGATCTCTTCCAATTCATCCAGATTCCATCTTTTAAAAATATTGGAGAGATGTTGCATATGTTATCATGTTCATTTATTTAATATCATTACAGAGCCTGAGTTTACTTTTCCCTTTTCTAACAGTCATTACTGGAAAGGATCAATCATGAGCAAATGATGTTTGCTTGCTGGTTAGGAAATAACCTATTTCATGTGTGGGTATGCTACAAGATACTGAAAAATTCTGGTGAATCTCAACTCTGGAATTTTAAGTCGGTCATCATCAAGGCTACCTATATAGACTTAGGACCAGGCATTAAATAAATTCAGCTGGTGTTCAGCCATTCCTAGCAATTACCTACTTAAAGTGCTTCAGAACATTGTCTGGGCAATCTTTTGTTGTGTCTTTGAAAGTCATCAAGGTGATCTTTTTTTGCCACTTCTTTCTAACTTCTTAATCATTTCCTGACACAGATGTATTCAACATTGCTAACATAGTATGGAACTCTCAGGATCCACAGCACTCTTACAAGCAAAGGGCTTCTGAGTCAGAGTGGCAGAGCAGTGAAGTAGTCTCGGTAGCAGCTCATCTGTGAAGTAAGGTTGACCCTATGCTCTATCTGGAATAAGTCTATGACTCCTGCACAGACTGTTCTTTCTGGTCTTGGACTCATCAAATTCCTAATCACAACCATTATTCTCTGTGCTTCCCTCGCACCGTCTTCCCTTAGTGATCAACCTTCCTTCTATTTCATAAGTTTTTCTAGTTGTCTAAAATGCCATATTTATAACTAAAAGGATTTTAAGGTTGAATAAATGAGAGTTCAAGTGAAAGGTATTACACAATTCAGCAGCTATTGGTAAACCACACAATACTTATGGGCTGAGTCATAAAATTCAATATTCCTCCTACATATCTGTTCTATTATATATTCAGGTGAATTTACTGTTCTTTCAAGCTATCACATAGGTCTGCTAAATTGGATTTTTTTTTTCTACAAAATATCATTTATTTGTGTTTGTTGTTAAGTGCAAAGCTGCACAATAAACTAACTGTACTGTACCAACAATGGCTATGGAAAAACCGATATTTTAATTTTATAAGTTTTTAGGCTTGCTGCTCTGCTCCTGGAGGTCACAAGATATTGATCATCAATTATCAGGAAGTATTAAAACTATAACGTGATGAAGCTGATGTTAAGCTAAGTAATAAGATGGAATACAAGTGTTGAACAAAATGCACAATATTTATTATTCAATCAAACACATACATTGTATGTGTGCTTATAGTTCTCACTTTGAATAGCCTCTATAGGTAGTTTTTCTATGACTATTTTGGTGAAAAAATCAATTTCTAGACTATATCCCTTAAGAGATTTCACAAGGGTATCTAAATGCCAAGTTCCATATTTTTCAAGAAACCTTAAATTTACCCAGAGTGAAATGTGTTATGCACGTTACCCATCACTGCCTTTATACCAAATAACGTTTTCCATGGATGATAATAGGTATTACCAAATATTAGTAAGACAAAGTAATAAAAGTAACTTGAGACAAAATCAACTTGTTAAATGAAATAAATACACCTGGTATATACATGAACTTTATATATCGGTGTATATGTGTAATGACATTTTCATGCATTGTATGTATTAATATAATTAACTTTATGAAACAACAGTAAATCTCTGGACTTACAATGATAACTCGGAGCTCGCTTCCCTGTGGTGGGCATATCAGTTAGCCAATAAACCTAATAAATAAGTATGTATAGGTATGTTTACTTATCTTACAACTTCACGTTTATGTGGTACAGATGCTTTGCACCATTAAACCCCAATACTACCAGTCAACCACTTTTACGTTAATATACGATCTTTACAGAATGTAATATATATAAATATATATATATGTATCTTGCATTTTTCATCTCAATCGTGTTTTAATCATAATTATACCATTCTAGCACTTTTGCAAAGAAACTTCGGTTGCTGCTGATTGTAATTGCTATGTTAATTAGGTATATGGTAGTTCATTTATACCTCCTAACTACCGACAAAACACTGTCTATCAGACTTTCTCAAATTTAAACACTGGGGATGAAATAAATATTCTACTTACTTTTATTGGAGACTACCTTAGACAAACAAATTAAAATACAGGTTATGTATATTGCACTATTTAATACTATAGTATGTTTTCTATAAACAGTTTTTAAAAACTTTTCTTAATACTTTAAGCTTTCGAGTATTGAGCTCCTTACTAAATTGCTGGAAAGAATATATAACAAAGTTCACATGGATGATAGTTGAGACGGAAACGTTTTCATTCGAATACAAGTTAAGGACTCTGAAATCGCTTTCATTTGGAAAAAAAACAAAAAAAACAAGAATTAAAGAACATCTAAATTAAGTGTTCAAGATTGTACATTTTCTGTTTTCATGCTCAGTGATGAGAATGGTAGAACTAAGGGACACGAGCATAAGTTTTGGCAGTGTAGGAGTTATCATCAGTTAGAACAGTTTTATATTTCTGTCAGGGTAGGTAGTCTTTGGAATGGATTGATTTACATAAGGTGGGTGCAGTAAATTTATAGGTATATAACCATTCACTTGGGGCTCGGTATAATATACTTGAGTTCGCATACACATTTACATACGTTAAGTATTTGCACTATAACTTTTGATGCGGCATGTGTACTTTCACAAAATTTGGTAGACTTTTAGTAAATGTTGAAAAATATTTTGTTGTAAATCCAAAGACTTACCTCTGTTCTAACGGGGAACGTTTCCTTAAAGAATTTATATTTTATTTTCTATACTTTAACCATGTGGGATCCGTCGCTTAACCCTTACGCAAAGGCCTGGTATGATCAGGTGGTTAAGGCACTCGACGCGCAAACCGAGGGTTGCGGGTTCGAATTCTTATCACACCAAACATGCTTACCCTTTCAGCTGTGGTTGCGTTATAATGTGACGTTCAATCCTACTATTCGTTGATAAAATAGTAGTCCAAGACTTGGCAGTGGGTGGTGATGACTAGCTGCCTTCCCTCTAGTCTTACACTGCTAAATTAGGGACGGCTATCGCAGATAGCCCTCGTGTGGTTTTGCACGAAATTCAAAAAACAAACCAACCAACCCTTTCGCAACGGATCACGGATGTCAATAAATTTTGAATTAAATTGTAGGTTATAATTCAAAGTTTGATGTTATATATGAGTTCATTTCTTAATTTACAAATAAATATTAAAAGAACATAGGCCTGGCATGGCCTAGCGCGTAAGGCGTGCGACTCGTAATCCGAGCGTCGCACCAAACATGCTCGCCCTCCCAGCCGTGGGGGTGTTATAATGTTACGATCTATCACACTATTCGTTGGTAAAAGAGTAGCCCAAGAGTTGGCGGTGGGTGGTGATGACTAGCTGCCTTCCCTCTAGTCTTACACTGCTAAATTAGGGACGGCTAGCATAGATAGCCCTCGAGTAGCTTTGTGCGAAATTCAAAAACAAAAGAACACATCTAAATATAGATTTTAGTGAGTCAAGTGGTATGTTGAATGCAGAACTATATAAAATTAGATGTTTGTGATCTCAAAATACTAAGTATGGACTAAGTATAAACTATAGAGTTTCATAGAAATTACGAACTCAACTTGCTAATATTTACAAGCTATAATATAAAATAATAACCTCATATATTTTTATTTTGTTGAGATATGGCTTATGTACTAAATAATCATGATAGTCCCGCTCAATTCTTTATAAATGCAAACGCAAAGTAACGTGGTAGGGGTTTAGTTTAGAGAGAGAGAAATCAGAGAAATTCTCTCTCCAACTGGGGTGTTCAGGAACGTTGTGGTTCCTCTTCATCCCCTCACGTGAGAAATTGTTAAAATTTCCATGGGTTATTCATTTTAATTTTGACATTTTTAGGGTGGAGTGGGGTAATTGAGAGTGATAAGAAAGACGGGAGAACTGGACGAGGGCGGCGTGAGTGAAGTGAGCCAGACCTATGACGGAGTACAATGGCGGCTGGCGAGTTGTTTTAAAATTAACTATGACTTGATAACCTATAACTGAATAAAAGAATCAACGGCTCTTTTCAGGATCATGTAAGAATGTGGCTGGGACCTACAGATTCAATGCCAGAGACTTTGCTGTAGGGGGAAATGGGAGTACCCCGAGAAAACCCACTTTCACGGTCTGAGGGCCGAAAAATCTACCCAGACCGTGCCCGGAAGTAGGTGGGAAGAAACACAGGAATAAAAAGAAAAACAAAAGAAAATAAAAGCTGATGGACTGTGACGGTGGTATACATGGAAACTGCTAGCTGCGGTCTTGTAGATCAGGTAGTAATTTCGTCATGAACTTGTTTTCACACTTGAAGCCCATTGGTGCAAGTGAAAAACGTGGTCTAGGTGGTGGAACAACTGGCTGTTCTTCGGTGAGTTGTTCTTCGCTGGTCTGTGATGCTTTGTTTCTTTTTATAATTTTGGTTTGAGTTTTCTGCGTGGAGGTAGTTTGTTTTTCTGTTTGAACTGACGCATCGATAGTTGTCTTGCTAATGGTTTGAGTCTGGCTGGTTGTTGAATTCTGTGGAACTGGGACTGAAGTCTGGCATGATCTGTCACTTTTCTCTCTTGGACTGCTGAATCTTGGCGTATTGCTAACAGAGGGAGTTGACGTCTTCTGGATCGAGTTATCTGTATCTGTGAAAGTGTTTCTTCTAGTTAGATCTGAACTCGGCGGTATTTTTGTAGTTTCTCGTTGTAAGTTGTCCATTGGTTGTTTATGATGTCTTGTTTGACCAAGTGTTAAAGGGTCGTCGATGTGAGCGTTCGGCTCTAAAGTGAAATGTGTGATAATAACATCCGTCACCTCAAATACAATCAGCTCTGTACTTCGACGTTGTCACTATCTTCATGAAGTACGTAGGAAGATTAGTGTTCTTAGAAAAAATTCGATGAACAGCATATATATTGGCCTGAATTTGAGGTTCTATGGCTTTTTTAATTTCTTCTGGTTGAATTGATGGATCGACGCCCCTGAGGAATACTGAATAAAGACTGACTGGACTTTTGGTAGGGGAAGAACTTACATTAAATTCGGTTTTCCAAGGCTGGCACAGATAAATTTGGAGTTCTTTACAATTGTTTAAACGGCCCTTTACGTGCTCTTATTACAATATGCAATATTTGAATTACCAATCAACAGCTTAGAATGTCCCCAAAGTTGGTTTTCTCGGCTATTTTAATCTGTGAAAAGGCTACCATGTTCTTTCGATCCAAGTTTTAACGTATTTTTAAAATATAAATACATTTTAGTTATTTAGCTTTATAAAATATAGCGAAATTCTGTGGTATTAGTCCAGTTACTTATGATTTTTTGTTACTCAGTTGTATGTATAAAACCTTAAAAATGTTTGGTAACCTTCACAAGGGGCTCAGCATGGCCAAGCTTGTTAAGGCGTGCTACTCTTAATCTGAGGGGCGCGGGTTTGCATCCCCGTCGCGCCAAACATGCTCGCCCTTTCAGCCGTGGGGGCGTTATAATGTCACGGTCAATCCCACTATTCGTTGGTAGAAGAGTAGCCCAAGAGTTAGCGGTGGGTGGTGATAACTAGCTGCCTTCCCTCTAGTCTTACACTACTAAATTAGGGACGGCTAGCACAGATAGCCCTCGAGTAGCTTTGTGCGAAATTTCAAAAACAAACAAACCTTCACATGCGAAATTTTAAAAGACTTAGCAATTTGTGTCCAGCAATAACCAAGTATATAGGTTGTTCCATAAAGAAATAATTGTTTGCTTTACTTCTTGATTTATTGTTCTGCATTTGAAAAAAAAAAGTTTAATGATTTATTTCCAAATAGCAATAATCTATATATATAATAATAATTGAAATGTAACTGTATTTTATAAAACACTAATCCACTAAAACACACCCAAGACAGTTTGTTCTATATTACTGGATACGTAATACGTCAATATAAGTTGTGCAATGTTACTTAGGCATGACTGGAAGGTTAATAAGAAATAAAAAGAAGTATAGGTAAATATACAGCGTTATGAAATATAAGCTACTTAGACTAAACATTTGTATTTTTGTGTTACAATATGTAATCATTTTAGCACGAAAAAACATAATTTATTTTATTTCCTAACTTTTTATTGTGGTTATGAGATTCAATAAAAGCAACTGTTTAAAAAAATCTAATTAACACTTTGAAAAATAATCTTTCACAATATTCCTTTAAGGTTAGAAGGTCTTAACAGACAGAACGTCTGCGAACGTTAATTTTTTTTATCTGTTGCTTTAAATAAGTTGTCAGTATGTTCGAAGTTAATTTTACACTCGTAAACCATACTATGCTAGAAAACACATGACTTGTGATATATAAAAAAAGTATGATTTTCTACTATTCTTTGCCAGATGCATCTGGTAATGGGCCCCACGTAATCTTTCAAGCAGGAAGGACATTTTATATTTGTAGAAAACAAGAGACAGAAAAACGATTAGATGGAAGAAAGCAGAAAGTTATTATAAATTGAGTTCAGTCAAACTGGATTAATGTTATCGAGTTGGATACCTCAGGGTTTAGTGCTAGCACCTTTTCTCTTTGTGATGTAAATGATGGAATGGTCAATAGATTATTTACATTTCCTGATGACACTAAAGTTTGTGGTTTTGCTGGTTGTGAGTTAGGTTATTTGATAAATTGGCCAATTAAATTTCAGGTGATCTTTAATTATTTTAAATTAATAGTAATGAATATGGGATATCACAATTTTAATCATGAGTATAATTGTGATGCGATTAACCTTAACAGTGTTGTGAGAAAAAAAGAACTTGCTGTTCTTACTGAACAGTTTTTAAGCTACCCAAGCAAGGTAATGTTACTAGTGGTATGCTAAATGAGATTTCATGTTATATCTGTGAAAATGTTTACAAGTCTAAAGAAGTCACAATGTCATTAAATATGTTATTTATAATGCCACATTCGGAACACTATGTTTAGTCTTGGGATCCTTACTATAGAAAGAACATTGAATTATTGGAAATAGTTCATAGAAAGGCTAGTAGGATGATACTTTGGATGGAAATGTTACCATAAATTAATATCTTTGGAAAAAAAGAAGAGTTAGGACCTTATTGAGATGTTTAAGATTATCAAAATAATTAATAGTGTTGATGCATCATGTATTAAGCGATAATGGCAAAGATTAGAAAACGCAAGTATACATTTTATCAGGATAGCAATCAGTTTCATTTAAGACAGCTTAATTTTCGTGGTAAAATGGTTGGCCTCTGGAACGAGTTACTTTTGAATGTGGTAGATACAGTTAATTCAAGAGAAAGCTTAATAAATAGTTGAATTAATATTTTTAAGTCTTAGTTCAATTTGTTGAATATGACAATTAAAATGAAACAAATTGTTCATTGTTGTCTGTGAATATTATGTTAGTTTAATAATAATTACATTTTATTAAATACGTTATAAAAGTAGTTTATAAATCTCCAGCTATGTGTTGGCTTTATTTAATATTGCTCTGTTAATGTTATGATATGAAACACAGCGTTCTGATTTAATGTTCCATAAAATTTAATTTCCAGGAAGGATCTTGTAGTAATACGCTGGGAGAGTGTACAGTTATGTGTTTCTTGTGTTGTTAGTAAGGAGATTAGAAGCGGTAAAAAATATTAATAAAACTAAAAGTAAGTGAGAAGTTTCGTAATAGTAGTTCATCTATGGATTCATATATTTTGATTAGTTGTATTTTTGGAAAATGGTAAAAACAGAATCTCAGATGTAAATGCTGTGTATAGTTTTTGATTATAATATCGGACGTGATGTGAAATTTGTACTTTATTATTCATATAAATTATTGAACTTACGATGAAATACTACTAGTAGTACTTATATTTATAACTATAACTACAAGGAAATTGTAAGTTATAAATGTTAAGTGTTATAGGTAATCATTTTAGCATTCGTATTCACGTCAGTCACATGTTGCAGGCCTGGTTTGGTAGATATTCTAGAAAGTATTTGCTCGTAATGTAAGCTAAACAACCATTGTTGGTGTTGCAAATAATAAGTAAATCAAGTCATCCTTACTGTTTGAGATGTTTATTGTATATCTTATAAGTCGGATGTACAAAAGCTTGGTACCATAAATTAACAAAAAACTAGTACTAGTATTGCTAATAGTAATTGGTATTAGTGCATAGACATTTTCAGTTCTGTGGGGTAAAATATATACATAAAAACGGCTTATTTGGGTTGAGAAAATATTTTACGTAGAGGAGCGAACAACGTTTTGACCTTCGGTCATCGTCAGATGAACCTATTAATAGGTAGAGAAACCACTTTCACGTTTTGAAGTTGGTTGGCAGCATTGAATGCATTGAATTTAAAGAAAGTATACCTGAGAAATACTAGATCTAGCTTCAGGATTTTAAACTTAAGAGCATGTTATTAAATTGGTTAATTAGACATCTACTAAATCACATTCAGGAAGAAATGATCTAGATTTAACAAAATTATACATCATCAGTTAATCTTCATTTCTTCACTTCTAGTAAATCTATGTATTCAAAAGAGAGGCCTTGAAATGGCTTTATATACTTTAATTTTGACATTTTTCAACAAGTTTGTAAATTAAAGGAGTGAATATTTTTGCAAAGGGCTACTAATTCATTATAACTTTTTGCATGGAGGAGTGCCAAAACATTTTGAGTTTAGTCACAGCCCAAGCTATGTGGTCAAATATCCTTTCAGAAAACTCAAAGAATTCTGCTGACAGATAGAACATTTTTGCATTGGAAGATAATGTGTGCTTAGAGTGGAAATATTATAATTGATCTGAATCATGTAACTATCAGTTCATTGGTGATAAGTAAAAAAGCTGAAAATTAAAATAGACAAAAAGTTTTAAGGGCTTAAAAGAGGTTAGAGATCAAATATGTGAACCCTTCTTATTTTTGCTTTGGCAGTAGAGAATGAACATGCATCTTAAGATTGGAAAGTTACTTATGTTACCTTTATTTCTAAAATGGATGATAAATGTTGACTTAGAAATTTTTTTGCCAATTAGTTGTACTATTTATATGCAAAAACGGCTCGTTTGGGTTGAGAAAATGTTTTACATAGAAGAGCGAACAACGTTTCGACCTTCTATGTAAAATATTTTCTCAATCCAAACGAGCCGTTTTTGCATATAAATTTCTCAACAAGTGGGTTTCTCGACATCACTGATAGTTGTACTATTGCAGTGGGAAAATTGTTAGTTTGGGGAAAGAAGCTTTACAAATTGGCAATTGTTACAATTAGTTACATATACTTTTCTTATGTTTCTACTTATAATAATTAATGTAATTTTCATCATTGGGTATTTTAGTGATACTTTGTTATAATCCCTGTATAATCTTGCATACTTCAATCATGTTAAGGAATATAGGTTAGTCATGAATATATGTATTAACTAACAGTATGAAATGGTTTTTACACATGTAGAGAAATGAACAATAAATTAAAATAAAAAGTGATTGCATTTGATATAATAAATAGTATAACCAATACATTAAATGAATAATATAGTATATCTTACTTTGGGAACACAGAAACACTAGCTGTTCTTTTGAAATAATGTTGAAGCAAAATTGTTAGGGAAAAGGTAAACTGAACTTAACATGCCTGTTTTTTCGTCAGTTTTCTAGCATGTTTTCTGATGCAAAATTCTTTAAACCACCCATACTGTCTAGCATCAGTAGCAAGTGACATCTGTCTAAATTGAATTTGTAAAAGTAGTTTTTTTCACAGCACAACCAATATGTAGTGATTAAAAAAAAAGATATAAAGTAATAAATAAAAGTTTTAAAAATATCAGAACTGTCAATGAAAATTTAATGATGTTGGATATAATACAAAAATAAACTATTTGCTAAACAGTATGTATGTCTAAAATCTTCACCACTTGTACTTTGACTATCCTCCATAACAAACAGAAATTAAATAAAAACCCTATAACCTGAGTATTTTTGAAAGGTGGGCCTTTCTTCTCTAGGGGCAAACTGGGAATGGTGGTGTATTTGAATGAATGATGTATATAAATATAAAGGGAACTTAGTAACATCATGAAGGCCATCTGGTTTACAGGGAAGTGTTCATTTCTCTATGTACAATTTTAAACATCTCATTTCTGGTACAATGTAGCCAATAGTAAGAGTGTATGTGAAAAGTTGTTAGGGATATTTTAATTTAGAAATAACAAATATGTAAAGCTGGCTACAGGAAATAATAAATAATAATAAAACTGTAGAATACTTGAGGGTAGTTAAGTGGATATAATGGATGGGAGAAGGCAAAAGGTTGTTACTAATGAAGTACTGTCAAATAGGGCATTTTTCTTTGGTCTTTCTTATTTACATTAAGGATATTGATTGAGGTATAATTAATAAATTAGTGAAGTTTGTTGATAGTATTAAATTGTAAGGTATTTCTATCTATATTGCAAACATTGAAATGTAGCAATGTGATCTGGTTAAATAAATATTACACTGAGTGTAAAGTAATTCTTTTATGTTATGTTTTGGATCACAGGTTTAATATGATAGAAACCCACTCAAAAATATATCTAAAGAAAAGGTTCTAGGCATAGTGGTTGTTGAGTCTCTCAAGCAACCAAACCAGTACTCTGTTACTAGTAGTAAAGGTAACAGAACCTTGAATGTACTTATAAATGTGTTGATCAGAAGTTAAGAGAGGCATATATCTCTGCACAGATAACTAGTTGAAATTTCTATACATGTAAAGACGGCTCATTTGAGTTGAGAAAAATTTTTATGAGCCGTTTTTACGTATATATTTTTCTCTACAAGTGGGTTTTCTCGATATCACTAGTTGAAGTTTCATTTGGAATAGTTATACTGTGTATTGGTTTGGTCTCCTTATCTGACAATGTATAATGACTTATTGGAGAGAGTTCAGAGGATTCCTCTAACAAAGATTTATCTTGCAGGGATAAGTTAAAATCTTGCACTCTTTTTCCCTTGAGAAATGAAGAATAGTAGGTGATATAATTTAGATTATTCAAGTAATCAGTAGAGTAAAAGCCTCTGATTTCTTTATGCTGTTTTCTGAATTTAATAGGATGAGAAGACAACTTTATGTTTAGTGTAACGCTAACCTGAGGTTGAGTTATTTTTCATAACATAGTAATTATTTTGCAGAATGGTCTCCTCCTCCTCTCAATATTTCTGTTCATGCTTAGAGATTTGCTGCTTAGTTACATGACAGAATAGCTCTGCCTTATCACCTATGTTTATTGAATCAGCATACCTTGGCTTTTCACAAGGAGGATGCTTGTTTGATCTGTAGGGTCAAGACTGGAACTTGTGTCTACTTTAAACAGATCATAGTTTTCTCATGTTGTCTTACACACATGACTGTCCTGAAGTATTTATCTTCAATACAACTTTTGTTGGAAGCTTATCAGCATTTCTATTGACATTTTGAGGATGAGTTGGAGGTTTTGGTTACTTCTAACTTAGATTCTCTTCCTTTCTTTCTTTGGTCTGTTGTTGGGATGTATTGGGTAGATATGCTTTGCTAGAAAGGGTTTATTTACCTTTTTCTGCCATCAGGGAGTAATAGAAAGCCCCTTTTTTCCATTTGAGTTCCAGAGACATTAGAATCCCAATTTGATGCTTCACGTTGATGATTTACATTTGTCTTTTACATCTTTGTTTTCTCACTTTTCTGGTTTGAATTTAGGAATATTAGACTCCAGTGTCTTCTGACCTCCTTGTTTGGTTCCCAAATCTATTGCTTGGTCATTTAATTCACACAACCTCCACCATTGTCTGCTCACCTTGTGGAGCTCCATTCCAAAGCTACGTGAGAGTTGTTAATCAAAAAGGTTCTAGAGAAGGCTGATCCTATTCTTTTGAGATTTTATTCCCATTTATTCATAATATCTAGGAAGACAGGAGATTGTTGTTCAATCAATGATCTGTCTTGATAAAACCAATTTTTAATGCCTCCTCACTTAACTATAGAATTTTTTCTTACCCTATGATGACACTTTCAACCAGGACTCTGGATGACCAAGTTCAATGTTATCGATGCTTGTCTCCATATTCCCATAACATAACCTTCTTGGAGGTTTTTCAGGTTTGTGCAGAGTGAGATGTTACAGTTCCCAGCTCTTACTTTTGATCTTGTACCTTATATCTTTGGCAAAGTTGTTTGACCCTTTTTTCATCACCTGCATTCCTTGAGCCTGTGCAAACATCATTTTATGGATGACTGGCTCCTTTTGGCTTCATCCCATCAGTTTGCAGAACAGTATTCTGATATTCTTCTTTCAGAAACTACAAAAGTTGGATTTTTATCATATTGGAGAAATCTGTTTTGTCTCTGACACCATATCTCATTCTTAAGTTGTACTCCACAAGGTCCTCTCAGGCTTCAGCTATGGAAAGAGCCATCAGACTTTTATTTCAGTCTTCTTTTCCTACTGCATGGATGGTTCTCTCTCTTTTTAATGATTTGGGTATCCATCAGACATCTCATTCTTTGAGTAATACCCAGTTTCAGTCCCTTCAGTGCATTCTGATCATTTAGGTCATACTGTCTCATTACTCAAGAACATTGATTGTAAATGGTGGTTAGATTGGAGCAACACTACTATTGTAATTGTTCTTGTTCTGAGATTCATATGTTCAGGGATAAGGAGCTTATCTTTAAGATTAGAGATTCCAGGATACTTGGACAGGAGATGAGTCTACTTTTCATTATCAGTGTGTGATTTCTTGTAGCAAAGCCACATCGGGCTATCTGCTGAGCCCACCGAGAAGAATCAAACCCCTGATTTTAGCGTTGAAAATCCGTAGACATATCGCTGTACTAGCAGGGACCATTATCAGTGTTCTCAAACTTTTTGCTGAACATGATGCAATGGTTCAAGGTCTGTCTGTTTTGAAGGGAAAAATTGATGTGATACATTATGGTAGTCCCAAGGTTGTATATCAGATTTCTCATGAAGAAAGCACATATTCTTGAGATTATTTTTTTTAATACCTTTGATGTTCTCAATTGGGATCATTCCTTTTGTATCAGTCTTTTAGCTTGTCATGTTTCAGGAGTGATGAATTTAATTTCATATCACTCATCTTGACTCAGTGGGATTATTCTAACAGAATGGATGCTACACAAAGTTTTTCAGTGGATTTATTCTCAATTTGGTCTTCCAAAAATTAATGCAGTTCTTAACTGCAGTTTTTGTTTTCAATATTTCATTCTCAAGCATTGGTGTAGATGCATTCAGTCAGGATTGGACAACTTTACATCTGTATGCCTTTCCCTGATTTGACTATTGTCCTGAGTTTTGACTGTGGGTTGTTCTACTTTCTGTTGAGTTCTTGTAGTTACACCTTATTAGCCAGGTCAAGCATAGTTCTTGCTTCTTCAGTATTTGCAGGAATGTTCACCTCTACATCTTCAACATTAGAAGCCTCTGTTTTACAGTCTCAATCAGACATTCTTCACTCAGATGTTCAGAAACTCAATTTTCATACCTGGAACTTGTGTGGTTCTCTGCCTGCTATATCTCCTAAAGTTTGTACTTAACTAAATCTCTCAATAAACCAACTACATCTGTTTACTGATGGAAATTGAATATTTATCTTCAGTGGTATATTCAAAGGAAATTAAACCTTTATCCAAACATATCTATCATATCTTATTTTTGACTTTGGTATTTCAGAAAGGGCATGTTTTTTCTATGGTGGCTTTCTATAAGGTAGCCTTTTCCACAATTTTTAGGTATTCTAAGTACTGAAAGATTTGTGAATCTCCAGTTCAATCAGGTCTATCCAAATTATTTTGTTTTATTCTGCCCAAATGACCAATTCAGTTACAGAATTGGAATTTACAGTTGTTTTAAATGCATTGATTTATCTTCCTCTTGAGCCCTGAGCTTCATGTTTTTTGTTTTACCTCTTTCTTAAATATTACTTTTTTGTTGTTGGCTTGTGGACATCATTGATCAGAGTTGTTTACTATTCATGTGTATTAAGCACTTTATAATTCCAGTTTGTCCTGCTCTACCCTGAAAGGTCTTTTTTTCCCATGTTCCATCAGTGTTGATTCCTGTATGTAGTGAGGGGATCTCCCAAAGAAGATTCTGTTCTTTCAATTTCCTCCTCTAGGATCTAAACATCCATCCACATTCACCATCTATGGTGACCTGTGAAATGGAGGGGAGGATTCTGGTGGTTGAGGGGTCAAACTTTAACACACAACTTTGGCCTTGAATTCCTCTAGATAGGCAGCTTTGGGATGGCCTTCCTAGGATCATTTGGCTGGTCCACTTGGGCTAGGGTCAACCAGACATCAGCATTTTATGTTCTCAACAGGTGTTGTGGACATTGTATCTGATGTGGGTGTTTGGGTATAGTGTTCACAAAACCTTGGCATTGCTGCTGTGTGTCTGTTTGGCATTAGAATGCATCTACTTGTAGTGCTCTATGGTGGGTAGGGTTAGTGGGTACCGAAACATTCTTTATTACGGATCCCCAATTATAGACTTAAATAAAATAGTAGAAAAACAGTCCATAGGTAAATGACCATGTCCTGAAGATTCTGAGCAGCAATCTTCAATGTCTGTAACACCTGTACATTATTTTCTTATATTATGTTCTTTTTCAGATAAACCTTGAGAACCTTGAGGGCATATGTTCCCTCTTTTTATTTAGAAAGGACTGGAGGGACTTGCTACCTTTTCAAAGTCAGTCAGAAAGCTTTGCTCTGAAGACAATTTAGTGGAAAAATTTTCACCACAACATATGAAACTCCTCTTGCATTCAAAGACCATTGGGGATACACCCATTGAAGTTACTCCCAGTGTTACTTTGAATTTGCCATGAGGAATTATTGTTGAGAGGGATTTGAAAAACATTCCAGGGTAGGAGATTCTTGCTGGTTTCTCCACCCAAGGAGTTTCTGCAGTGAGGCATATCTGCAATTGCAAAGATGGAATTATGATGCCGACAAATGTCCTCATATATAGGTTATACCTCATGCTACTTTGAATTTATCACTAGGAGTTATTGTTGAGAGGGATTTGATAAACATCCCTAAGTAGGAGACTTGGTTTCTCAACCCAAGGAGATTTTAGAGTGAGGCCTATCTCCAATTGCAAAGATGTAATTATGATGCTCACTAGTGTCCTCATTTTAACATTTACATCACCTCATCTACCTGCCACCATCAAAGCAGGTTATCTTAAATACATGGTGTGACCATATATTCCAAATAATCAAGTCAACACCCATCTCTGTCCCTAACATTCATTCCAGCAAACCCCAAGATCCACTTCCTTTGGTTTCGGGAATAGGCATTTCCTCAGGTACATCTTCTTTTCCCACCCCAAGATGCAAAACAATCATTGATTCACGTTCTCATTTGCTGAAATCCTCTTTTAATGAGAGAGACCTGCCTAATTAACCCAGGGAGGGATCTATGGAGGTCGATAGACTTCCCTCGAATAAAAAAAAAAAAAAAGACATGGTCAAAAACAGAAGGGCTCTTCACTTAACTTACTTATGCATAAATAAAAATAGCCACTTTGATACAATGGAACTGTCTAGGTTTACACTCTAATCTGGATGGCATCAAAGCACTGATTGCTTGTTACCATCCTGTATGTTTTTCTCACAGGAAACATTTCTGAAACATGCCAATACGGTCACCTTTCGGCAGTTTTCTTTGTACAGAAATGATAGGTTGTGTGATGGACGAGAGCATGGAGGGTTGGCATTGTTGGTTGATCAGCATGTGCCCACCCTGTCTTTACCACTTGACACACCCTTGGAGGCTGTAGCCATCTGTGTTTCCTTGGTTTGTACCATCACTGTTTGTTCTCTCCACCTATTACCTGGAGAGACCAATGATCAATCAGACCATGATGCTCTCATTAAACAGTTGCCGTCTCCCTTTTTAATCCTGAGGGACTTTAATGGACATATTTCCCTCTGGGAAGGTTCTGATATTGATGGGAGGGGTTGGTCCATAGAGTATATCCTCTCAAATCACAACCTTCCTCTTTTCAGTACTGGTTCTTATACTTATTTTCATGCACCTAGTCAGTCCTTTACTGATGTTGATCTCTCAGTTTGCTCCCCTTTGCTATTCTGCCAATTTCTCATGGAAGATTGACAGTAACTCATGAGGCAATGATCTTTTTCCTATAATTTTGAGGGAGACTGGCTGTGGTCGATGCCATCTTACCTGCGTGCCCTGGTGGAAGCTGGATCAAGCCAACTGGCCTTCTTTCGCTAATCTTGCCATTGCTGAACATCTTTCAAACCATCCTTCCATTCTCATTTATGAAATTGTTTAAAATCAGATAACTCTGTGGGCTTTGTTGTGGTTCAGTGGTTGTGCACAAAATCCCCTCTATAGTTTGTGTTCTGCTAAACTGTATGCCATTTGTATTGCCCTGAATCACATAGAAGCTAAGCAGTACTCGAATTGCACTATTTATACTGACTCAGGTCACAATAAACCACATTTTACTGTCTTGCTCTCTTTACGACTCAACAATGGCACTATTTTAGACACGTTTTGTCCCAAAGTTTATCCGTAAAATTAGACAGTGCCATTGAAGATGGTGGCACTGTCCACTTCACAAATATTTTTAGTTTTTTAAAGGCTATTGACCTTTTTAACACTATTTAAGTTCTTAATTCATAAATGAGACTTTTTTTTTTCTAAGTATGATTCCTTTTTACAAATTAAAGTACAGCTAGCAAATGGCTGCAATGTTTGGATAGCAGAGACTGACTGTATTATAAGGGCAATTGCTCAGTGTATTCCTAAAACCTTAATACATTTTCCATGATATCCTTGTCTGTGGTGAAATCCTGCCTGCCACATAGCATGGAAGGCTCAAAAATAGGCCTAGGATATGTTTCGTAGGTATCCCACACTTTTGAAGCACAGTGCTTTCCAGTGGGCCCATGCACATGCTCAGCAGGTAAGATGTCAAAGCCCAGAAGGACTCTTGGATTAAGTTCACAACCAACATCTCTTCTACCACCAGTTCCAAAATCATATGGGACAAGATTGGAAATGTCAGTGGGCAGTATAATTATGTCCTCCTTTCAATCTTGCTCTCTGATGACCAGGAAGTAGCTGATATTCTGAGTGAAAGCATTTGCTGGGTATCAAGCACTTCTGCTTCATCCTCCACTATTGTTCCTTTCTATCTTCTTATCCAGGTGCAGTTGGATGATTTCTGTCTGTCCTCAGGTAATATTGCTGTATCCACTTGTCAGCCCATCCCAACATGGCTTATTACAAATCCCCTTGTGACATTTTCTTAAATCATCTGAATATCTACTCCTGATTGGAAGTACCATCTTTTATTTGCTGAACATCTTTCGAACCATCCTTCCATTCCTATTTATGAAATGGTTCAAAATCAGGTAACTCTGTGGGCTTTGCCATGGTTTGTTGTGGTTCAGTGGTTGTGCACAGAATACCCTCTATAGTTTGTGTTCACTGCAAAACTGTATGCCATTTTTCTTGCCCTGAATCACACAGAAGATAAGCAGTACTCGAATTGCATTATTTATTCTGACTCACTTAGTTCTCTACTGGCCCTGGAATCATTTCACGTTAGTTCTTACCCTGTTCTCACTAATATTAAAAACTGTCTGGCCCATTTCCCTTTAAAATCTACTTCTATCCAGTTCTTCTGGATATCAAGCCATGTTGGTATTTGTGGGAACCAACTTGCTGAAACTGCAGCTAAGTTTGTGTGCTCTGGCTCTATCACTGCTGTGCCTGCTCCACATGTGGACTATGGTTCTGTATTCAAGGCTTGACTATGTGCCAGTTGGCAGTCAACTTGGAGTGAGTTGTGTGAAAACAGCTTTGGCTGTCTTCTTTCCACAAAGACCAAAAAGAGGAATTTGTTTTAATTATACTATGCATTGGTCACAGTTTTTAACTAATGCACTGATGTGGTGTCTGTATGGTGACACTCAGGTCACAATAAGCCACATTTTACTGTCTTGCCCTCTTTACAACTCTCAACAATGGCACCCTTTTAAACATGTTTTGTCCTAAAGTTTATCTGTAAAATTAGACAGTGCCATTGGTGATGGTGACACTGTCTACTTTACAAATATTTTTAGTTTTTTAAAGTTTATTGACCTTTCTAACACTGTTTAAGTTCTTAATTCATAAATGACTTTTTTTTTCTTTTTTTAAGTATGATTCCTTTTTACAAATTAAAGTACAACTAGAAAATGGCTGCAACATCAAATAACTCAAAACCAGGAATGGAAAGGTCAATTTCAGGTGACTAATGTTGATGTTTGAACTTACCTGTTAGTCATCCTGGCGAGTTGTAATAATTAAAATTATGCTACAGAAGTCTTTTAAAATCTGTATTACTTTCTGAAAATGGCAGTGACATCATACAACTTGAAATGAGGACTGGAAAGACCAACTTCCTGTGACTAACATTGGTGTTTGAACTTGCCTGTTAGCCATCCTGGTGAGTTATGATGATTAAAATTATGTTGCAGGAAGTCCTTTAAAACATGTATTATTCTGGTATTATTCTACTTTTTTCTTACTGCTGTAAACTAAATATAAAAATCAAATTTAATGTTATTTAAATTTTTAAATCAAAAATTAAATTTTGTTTTCTTTTACTTTGATTCCTTTTTACAAATTTTAATAATTTTACTTTACTTTTAACTTTACCAGATATTTGATGCAGATAGCCCAGTTGCTTTATGCTATAAAATGCCAAACTAACCAACCAGCTTTTCAAGTCTCTGGCAGTTAGGAAAGGGAAAGATCCTTCTCATCAATCCCATTACCAGCCATTTTTCAACTTTATGATTGCTTCAATCCTAGTCATATGTTTTTTTCCTGTCAGGGCCTTCAAATGTTGTGGCTCATACTAACTTCTTTCATGATACTTGGATCCACTTGTTCATTCATTGGGATCCTTTTGTTTTCTGTGACTTAACTCCCTTTACTCCCACAAGGTGGTCTATAATGGATTATTGTTACAGGAGAGATCTTTTGTGTGCCACATCACAACAGATTCATCATATCTCTTGTCATTGGTTGACTACTAATAATTTTCTATCCCATTACTTACGTGATTGGGCAATATCTTCTTCTTAGGGTGTTTGACTACCCTTGTAGATGTTTTGACCACATGTGTTAGGCTTTAACCAGGTGTGTATTTTCCTCAGTCATATACTTTTATTTCCAGGGTACCTTTAATTCTCACTGGATCCCATCTTGTGGTGAGTGGAGGTATTCTTTCTCTTAATTCTGCAGTAGCAACCACTTTTGCTGTAATTAATACAGGATTAAACAGGCTCTGTCAAAATGGGTTTCTATAAGGATATCTTAGCACATACCATATGATAATACCTTATTATGAACTGCCACTCATGGACAATCATGATAAAGGTAAAGGTGATCCTGTTTGCCCCTACTGAGCATCAAGTTGAATAAATTGGGATTGATTTTCTTATACAAATGTAAGTAACTTGGTTTACCTGTTGCACAGTTTTCAGAGCACTGTTCCTCAAAACTCCCAATGCATTTTAAACCACCACCCTCTCCACATTCTACTGGTTGAGCTCAGGAGTTATCACTGCCTGTAGCTTTCAACTGATTGGGTTACATACAGAGTTTTTTTCCTCCTGTGTGCTCCTCCATTCTTGGAGAAGAGGGTGAAGTTGGGATCCTCCTACTAGGGTTCCTGGTTGTTTCTCTCAGTGTTAATAGGAGTGGCACCAACTCCTGTGGGAACCACTTCTTATTCAGGTTTAGATTTGACACCAAGTTGTCTGGTTTGAGGAGTGGATGGCCCTTCACTTTGATCAATGTTGTTTTCATGTATTGGCCATAGGAAGTAGTCCAATATCTCCTCATCATTCTGAATGTGATGTTCCATCCTAGGTCCTTGGTTGAGCATGGATTCTATCTTCTCTCCATAATTTCACGAGCATATGGAATACTCCTTTTCCTCTTGTTTGGGGAGTAAGTTTAAAATTCCAGACCAGATGAGTTCTGTTCTGTTTGGTTGAGTAAGGCTTACATGATCCCATCATTCTGAACATTGATTGTTTATTTTTAGGTTTCAAGTGGAAGATCAAGTTTGTCCACTTAGGTATTGCTTACTTTTTCATTGTGATTCTGGTAATGTGAAATGTATTACTCTGTGGCCACAGGTTGGGATTCAATCACAGTATGTATCTATATATAACATTACGGTCCAATAGCCTTAGCCACCAACATTGGATATGCATAGCACAACCGTGAATTGTGGAACCTCCACTATCTGGTTCAGACTGCTTTGTACTGGTGATTACTTGAATTCTATTTCACCTTTGATATAGGAACTAGGTTCCAAATGAAGATCATACCCGTTCTGGTTGTAGTGTGGCTCCCACACCTTAGTACCAACTTTTCTCTTGTTCTATGCAGATATCCTGTGTACAGCACCAGCCCTTTCTATCTTTCATTGTAGGATTCTAGGTACATATAGTGTCAGCAAATGGTAAGTATGAATTAGAAGTTCACTTTTCCTAAACTGACAATATATTTTGAATAATATTTACTCCACTGACTCAACCCACTAAAAGTTGGTTTATATCTTGGAAAAGAGATTAAGTTATGCATTGAATATGGTGGAGAAATTTGCAAATTAGATTTTGTCTAAGGCATTTGAGTGGGGTGTAACAAAACTGGAGCAAACATCCTCAATACTTAGATGGACAAAGACCCAGCATTTTTTTTATTAGCTTGCATGAATTATGTTTGTACAAAAAACATTATTAGTTAGAGGGTTTCTAGTGTGATAATATCCCTGCTTAGAAAATGTCTTTTTTTTTTTTTTTATGAGTGTTCTCATCTTGGTGCTGTCTTTTATGATTATTACTCTGGTTTTTGATTCTCCTCAAATTTTGCATGTGCACTTTTTTGTTGTTTTGATCTGCATGTATGCTGTTAAACTCCAGTCTTTAAACTCAACATTTTGTAAAATAGTGGCCATTATAATGTATTGTTTCCCTCATTAAAAGAGTCAAACAAAAATAATTAATTTAAATGTAGTACATATTTTTCAGCAGTAAATGAATTTACCAAAGTATATCATCAGAGTATGCTTATATTTTAGTAAAACCTAAAAACCTCAAATGGATAGAATTAAATAAAGAATACCAAACATTTCATTCAAAACAAAATGCTCATTCTCTTATAGTTTATGTGCATTTAGTTCAGTTGATATGTTAGCTTATCAGTACATGAACACAGATTTTATTTAATTTAATAACAGACATTATAATTTCCACTTTTTATATTTATGTTAATATTAAAAATGTTTTATAATAATTTGAATTTTAATAACATGTCATAGAGCACTAGCTGTACAGTGTAGAATAAAGTGAGAAGTTCAATGTTGGATGCATTCATATTTTTAAACAAGTTTATTCAGCACAGAGTGAAGTATTTACTTTATGGAACTTGTGTTCCTTTATTGTTGGATTTTTTTCACATATACTGTTCTATTTGTAGGGTGTTTTATAACCTACAAGTATTTTTCATGGCTGTATAAGTCATCTGTAAAAAATATTGTCATAAATTCCAGGTATGGAAACACTTCCCCAGAAGACACCTATTAGCCTACTTCAAGAGCTCTGTGCTCGTCATGGACTAACTGCAGATTATAAAATGATGTCCGTTGAAGGATTAGTCCATGCACCTACATTCATGTTTAGAGTTGAAGTGGATAATGAATATGCCACAGCCACTGGCCAAAGCAAAAAGAAAGCAAAGCATGCTGCAGCACAAGCTATTCTTGAGAAATTACTTGAACAAAATGGGTTATTTAGTTCAAGTGTTAATGTAGCAGATAATTTGTCTGTTAAAAATGTACTGAAACCATCAGAGGACAAGTAGGTGGAATTGGTTGAAGTCTGTTACAAAACCTGTTTTGATTGTTATTATACTTAAAGCAATTAAAAAGTGATTCTTGTCATAGAGGTAGATGTAAGTGATAAAATCAGTAATAGTTGATTTCATAAACTAGCCTAACATAAAATAATTGATTAATAAAAAGTACAATTAAATCAATTAATGTATCTAAAATAATCAACTTGTGATTCTGGTCATTACTCGTTTTGATTTTCAACTATCCAGTAGTCAAAACTATTATTAAATTGATTAATACCATGAAAATAATCAACTGATAAAACTTATTTCTAATCATACCAACAGCTCAGGTATTGAAATATTTGCATTATGATTATTTAGTATAATTTTTAACTAATTTAAGTTTTTTTAGCTTTAATCAATCATTTTTATGACTAAATGAAAGTAATCAACTAATTCATGATAACGAGAAACCCACTTGAACAAGAAATGTATTCCAAAGATAGCTAGTATGAGTATTAAAACTAATTAAAATAAAGTATAGAACAATGTTTCAACTTTCTTAAGTCATCTTCAGGTCATCTTTTTATAAACCTGAACTTGATCTAAAGAGGTTGAAACATTGTTCTATACTTTATTTTAAATTTTTAATACCCATAAGAGCTGCATTTAGAATACATTATTAATTAGTTGAAATTAGGATTTTTGACAACTATTGTTTTCAATTAATCTAAGTAATAAAAATCTTGCAGTTATTTTTATTTGTTAGTAACTAGAAAAATTTACAATGAAATGTGTATATCCTATCCACTGTAGCTATTGAAACCCAATTTTTTGCATTATAATTGTTTTTATAGCTCTCTCATTTAGGGTATTTTGGATTAGTGTTTTTTGTTGTTGAGTGTAATCAGTTAATAAGACCAATTATAATCTTTTACCAAATTCCTCTAATTTTCCAGCTCTATAGAAAAGTAATGGCTTTGAGTTATCAGTATTATTTTTTATATAGCCCTTGGTGTCCAATTATTTATTAATGAAAAGTATGCACAAAATAATTATTAGTAATTACAGGAAAGTTATTGTTTGAGAAAATAAATTTCAAGACATCTCTTGCATGTGGACAAGTTAAAAAGAATATATGTATAATAGTTGTTTAATGAAAAGATAAGAAAATTTGAATATATTCAGATATAATTTCCTTAAGAATGCAAGACTAGATTCAGCAGTTATCTTATTTGTTGATTAATGAAAGTCTTTGGCAATATCTTGAATGAGAGGATATTTCACAAGAAAAGATTTAAGTAATTTTTTGTGTGCTGATTATTTGAAACATTGTACAAATATTTGGATGAGAGGGAAAAATAAAATGTATTGGGTTGAGGAATAATTCGTGAGCGTTTTTTCAAGTTAAACAAATATATTCATAAATGAAACGCTTTCACAAAATATTTCATGTCATTTGGTAGATAATTTTTTGCTCTAATAGATGGTGTGTTTGATTTTCATATGTCTTTAATTTTTGCTTTAATTTTCAGCTCATTAAATGGACTGTGAAGTGGACAAAATCGAACATTTTCGCATTTAATTTCTTGCAATTTTGTTTAAAACAATGCATACTATATACCTAGGTATTACATGAAATAAAGTATCATAATAAATGTTTTGGGTGTAATGTGTTCATGCATTGAAGTATTGTATGGTCTTGCATGTAATGCTTGAATGAAATTATTTAAAAACGCTCACGAATTATTCCTCAACCTAATATATAATATTGTAAGCTACACAGATAATTGTTTTTTGTTTTAATTCAATATTCCAAGATAAAATGTGTGGTTTAAATAGAAATATTAACTTGCACCATTTTTATTTATCAGTTTCTTGAAAACAGTGTTTTTAGATACAGGAAAAGTTTGGTTAAGAAAACTTAAAATTTGAATGATAAAAGATTTTTGAGAACTTGAGTACTATAAAAAGAACCCATGTTTTCATTGTTGTAGAACATTTTGCATTTGCTGGTTACTCTCAAAACAGTTTATTATGAATAATAATTGAAGCTATAACAATTTTCATATTTTATTAGTTGTTGAAGAAAACATTGATATTTTCAAAAGCTTGATAAAACAGTCTTCATCAAAATATATACAGAAGACTACTGCAATATTTGTTTGGCTTAGAATGAGCAAAGGAAATTGAAGAACCTTAGAAAATTATCTGTTGCATATCAGTCTCATTGTATTATATTGTTGCCTAAAACATTTTGTGGTTAGAAACACGTAAGTATTACTAAAATAATAATAAAACTTCATCTGATGATAAAGTTAATTCAAAAAGGCAAAGTAAGAAAGCATCAATGTAAGATTTGTGGTTTAATATGATAGTGATAGATGTTGTAAAGAAATTTGTAATAAAAAAACATTTTGCTTAAAATGTTATTTGTTGAGTCAGCTACAGTTTATCACAGTTAAAGACTTTTCATGCATAGTGTAAGAACCATTACAATTTTTCAACACAAGAACAGAAAAAAGGAAGGATGTACGTGAGAATGAAACACTTGTGAAATTATTGCATTATCAGGAGAGCATGCTTTGATTCTGCAATTTATTTCAGTTGCTGTGAAGTCTTCAGCAATTAAAAGTTCCTTTAATAAAACAATAATAGAAATTTAATTGAATCATACTTAGAAGCCTCTAAACATAATAAATGCTGCATTGAAATATCACAAAATACATCATCATATATAATCAATTCCCCTAACTTGCCCACACAATGGTATTTACCATAATATAGGAGATTAAGAAGATAAAAAATAAAACAATAAAAGTGTAGGAAAGCTCTGCCTCGAGCAATCAAATGTAGTGCAAATATGAATAAATGTGGAATTCAAAACCAATTAAATTTGTATTTCAAACCCAAAATCAAATTGGGTGAAATAAAAGTGCAGAATAATTAATCTTCTTAATAGGAACATTTGATGTCTTATGTACTTTGAATAGAGTGATTAATATGCCTAGTTTAGCTTGAAAATAGAACATAAAATCATAACTCTCCATGTATTAACTAGCTTCACCTCAGTAAGCACACAAAAAAGTTCTTTACACATAAAAGTAATGTGTGCTCTTCTAGAAAATTATCGTGGAAGTAAACATACAAAGCCACTCCAGTAATTAAAACAATCTTTTATCAGTCTCTCGACAGATAACAAAACTGAATATATTGTTGAAAAACATGTAAAGAAATAAAAGTTTTTCTCAGGTCAAACTTTTCTATTTAGTGCTGGTATCTTGTGTGGATATACAATGACTAGAAGAAACCATGTATGATACTCTTTTCCATAGACTAATACCTTATAAACTTATACCACATCATGTTTGAAAATGTCTGTGACAGTTTAATACATGTTGAATCATGTTTTAATATTAAGAAGAAAATTGATTCAATAATGAATTCATACTGTGCATATCTTGTGTTGCATTATGGGAAAGCTAATTTTAAGATGTCATCAGACACATTTTAATGGCAGATGCTAACCAATAATTTCTCTCTCTTCATTTTATATGCTTTTTAAAAACACTTTTCAATAGATATTTTCATTTTAAAAAAGTATTTGGTCAGTTTCTTTCATCCTTAATGTAATTTAATAATGCCATACAACTTGGTTTTTAACAGTTTCAGTATGCTTCCTTACCATATTTTCTAATATTGTTATACAGTTTATTAGATCTAAACACGTTGATACATCAGATATTGTCTAGAAGAATGAACTTAAACTGCTTTGTCTCTAACAAAATATGTGGCTTCCTTTTCATACTTTTTTTAAAATCATTGGTGTTAATAGAATGTACATCATAAAAATATTTCCTAAAGCCTAGTGTATTAAAATTTTTAATTTAAAAAATCAGTAAATAATCAGTTTGGATTGTTATTTGGTGGTTTGGTTGGGGTAGTATGGGTTTTTCTCACCAGCTGCATCTCTGAAATTGTAATCTGGATCTTGAATGTCTACCTCCTCTTCTGATTTGATGCTTTCTTCTGAGGATGACTGCTTTCTCTCTGGCAGAGTGGGTACAGGGAGCTCAGGGCAGTATGACACTGGGGCAATGGATGATGGAAGGTCCATATAATGATAGCAGATGCATTCTTGCCAGCCCAACGTTTGGAAGGGTCCACTATCCAGAAGTAGCAATTGCTTGTGTGGTCAATGGGTTTGTGCCAAATTCTTGGAATAGCGAACTTTATGGCTTAGTGTTCTCCTTTGTATCATGGAGCAAAATAAAATTATCATGAAGAATAACTTTATTTCATTTATAACTAATGTGTAAGAGGTTCATGCAAAATATTGATATTTTTTCTGTACTATTGGAAATTAAAAGATATTTAAATTTTAAAAGGTCTAAAATTTGTAAAGTATAAAATTTTATTATTCAAGCAAGCAAAAATTATCTTACTTACCTTCTTAATTACCTTACTTGTCTTAATTTCTAGAATTTTTTGCAGTGCTCATAGGTAAAAATGAGGTGCCCAGGGTTTGTTGTGATCCTTGACAAGCATGCTGAAATATGCCTTGTAGGCTTCACACATTTAAGTAGATGCCATCACAGAGTACTTTTTCACTCTTGTTTTGATAAATTGGCCACGTACATAGTGGAATGCATCTGGAGAATGCTTGCAGCTTCTTGATGCCATCTATGATTCAATCAGATAGGTCTATGTGTTCACTTAGGCACCTAGAACTAAACTGAAGTGGTGAGTGGTGAGCCCCTGTATATATATTACTATGGAATGTTCTAGAAAATTCTAAAAGGTTCTTGAAAATTCTTGTAAGTTCAAGAATATTCTCTATCAGCTACTCAGCACTGAATCTACCTGGAATGTTGTAGCAAATGAGTAACTTTGAAAATTTCATTTGCCAGGTCACAGAAGCAAAGTTTGAAGAGAAAAATAGGTCTTTTCCATTTACTTTTGGCATAAGCAATTGGGAAATAATATTTTCTGTCCAGGAACAAGAGTAATACAACAGCATTAACACCTTGCTAGGAGACTTCAAAACAGTGGCATTCCAAGAAGGCTTTACCAAATTTCCCTGTTATCTTTGCCTTTGGGACAGTGGGGACACAACTCAGTGCACTACAACAGGAAGAACTGGTCACAACAGACCTAGTGTTGTTACTAGCATTACACATAAAATTGGGTCTTATGAAACAATTTGTCACAGCTCTTGATAAATAATCTGCAGCCTTCAAATACCTCCAAGACTTCTTCCCTAACTGTCTGAGGCAAAGGTCAAAGCTGGTGTCTTTGTTGGACAACAAATAAAGAAGATCATGGAGTGCACAGAATTTCCCAAGAAACTCAGTAGAAAGGAAAAAAAGATTGAGACATTCTTGTTGCAGTGGTTTGGGGCTTTATGGGCAATCACAAGGCTGAAAATTATGTGGAACTGGTTGAGGCTATGGTGAAGAACTATGGCAAAATGGGCTGCAGGATGTCCCTGAAAGTCCATATCCTTGATGCTCATCTTGATAAATTCGAGGAGAACATGGGAGCATATTCAGAGGAGCAAGGCACCAAGATATACTGAACTTTGTATAATGAAAATATGATGGGAAACTATATTTGGGGGCTGATATGTGAAAGTGGTTTATGTTATAGTCACAAATCTCAAAAAACTACTCACTTTTAAACAATTTTGTATAACTTTAGCATAAATATATGTAAATCTTTATTCATATGTCGTTTTATTCACACCTTATGTAAATGAAAATGTGCAAAATTGACTGTTTTTACATAGAAAATAGGATGATTTTTAATAACATTATCCAGGTCACGAAAGCAAAGTTTGAAGGGAATAATGACCATTTGGTGTACTTTTACAACATAAGCAATTAAAAATAACACATACTATCCAGGAACAAGATTTGTGTTACATAGAGTAATTATATATTTCATCATTTAATAACTTCATTTTATCAGATTATTTTTTTTTAAACCTTATTCTTATTTGTTGTAGCTATTATGTTATATATTTTTTCATATTAGTGCATGTGTTATAATGATCTTTTTTGTACTTGTACTAAAACTCCATGGTTTTCTCTAGGAACTGTGAAAAGGCTGTATCTCCATATAGTGATGGAATAACTGGAAATCCTGTTGGAACACTGCAGGAACTCTGTATGAAAAACCACTGGGAACCTCCTTTATATGAAACTGTGCAAGAAGAAGGACTCCCTCATGAACGAATCTTTGGAGTTCAGTGCCAGGTGAAATTACGGGATAAAAATGTTACAGAAGATAAGGAAATAAAAGAAATAGGTAATTTTAGCATAGTTTCTGGAAATAAAGAAATAGTAAGACAAGTGTGTTTGGTGCAAGTTTGTGGAACTTAAGATTCTGTAAGGAGCCTTTGTTTATACTTTAAAAATTCTATTTATAAAATATGAAGATATCCCAATATAATGTCAGTAGTAAAATCGAAACAGCTAAAATGAGATATAACAAAACACAAGTACTAACATTGTGTTCAATATTTCATTGATGTTGATGCCAGTATTGACTGAAACACTAAATGCAATAATAAATCTTGAATAACCATTGTACTTGAAGTTCTTTGAGGTAGAATTAGAGTAAAATAATCTATGAGACTTCTTTCTTTTTATTAACTATATTTTTTGTACCAGCAATACCAAATGTTGGGTGTGTGTATAACTGATTTGATTTTATTACTCATCAGGACTTCTGCCAACCTATTCTCAGATTGATATTATTTTAGTGAGGATTAGAGTAAATTAATCTACAAAATCTTAGGTGTGGTAAAATATATTAATTGAAAGCATTTGGCCTCTTAAGTCCAAAACTGTAATTTGGTCTCAAATCAACCAAAAGATGATGGAGCCATGAGCTAATAATTTCTACTTAAAAAATCTTGAGCCAGTGAGGATCTGCTAACGTATTATCACTTACAGTATGTTAGCTTCATTCTAATGATGAAATTGAGATTTCAGTGAGTAAATGCATAATAGAGGATTGGCATTCACATATTTTCTAAATATTTATCTAAACAACATTAAACAAAATGCATATTAAGAAACTCTCAATGCTGGGAAATGTTTATTTTTTTTTTTCCAGTTCCATAATCTTACTGCCAGAGTGTACACTTGAATGGACATCACCATTATTAATTCAGAACTAGTTAACACTACCCCTTTGTGGTGCCAAATAAATGATCTTAGAAGGATTGACATAATTATCTTTTAATAAATTTCTGATTTGTGTCCTTGAATTTTGCAATTTTTAATTATTTACTTAATACTTCATAATCAAAGCCATAATTCCTGTAGGTACTTTCTGAATATAATTTTTATTATAGGTATAGGAAAATCTAAACGATTAGCTAAGCATCAAGCTGCTTTCAGAATCTTGCAGATATTAGAAGGTGTGGAAGTTGTTGAACAAAAACTACCCATTAAACCAGTTCTGGTAAGTAGCTACAAATAAAATCTGGTGTTTAATTTTAAATATATTTTACTCAGTTAATAAATTAACTTATACATTATTGAAAAAGACCAAGACCTTAACAATTTCTAGTAGTAAAAGTAAGATATGATACACTATTTCTATAATTTTAAAGCTATTGTGTCAAAGCTGATGTAATAAATTCTCTTATTCAATTGGTTTAAACATTTTGTAGTAGAAGACCACAAATAGTCATGGAATTAAAAAAAATAAATGGTGAAAAAAGTCAAAGAAAAATTATGAAATCATTTCAAAACTTGGAAAAGTATAGTGGCTTTGCATGTGACATCACTGATCACGTGATTTCAATGCTGACTCTATATTGGTAGGCAACATCACCAGGTAGTGCAGTCGACCATATGTATGGATGTATACATTGTGAACTGTGACCGCATGGTGTAAATGTTGTCATTAGTCATATCAGATAGATCTTCAATATGAATGGACCTATATGTTTATCTGATTATGCAAAAGGATTGAGTTACAATCATCGGGATCATTATATTGATAAAATCAGTGCCATCAAAGTCTACCCATATCTGATATTGCCTGAAAATTTCACCAGTTTCATTGATGCCCATCCAAAATCTGACATTCAGTACAATGACATTTATCATTACCTCATTAACACCACATCATCATACACTGGAGAGAAACTGAAGTCCTACAAGAGCCTGGAAGCCTACAATTTTTTTACAGCTGGGTGGGTGCATGAAGTGTCACAAGCACAGATAGTCACAGATGCACAACCTCTCTTTGTTATCAAAGCCAAGGTAAATGTTTTTTACTTACCTGAGCACCAACTTAGTTACCCACAAGAGTTTGTTGGAGATTTTTTCATGAGATAATTGTCAACAAAACAGAGTTAACATGTATTAAATATTTATATATTCAGTTTAAATACAATTTAATGCCTCCTCACAAATATTCCTACTACTACTCATACACAATAAATTTTATTATTTAATAAATTTAATTATTCACAGAGAGCAATATTTTCAGTTCTCAGTTGCTGACACCCTGTCTGTAAAGCTTCAATATCAGTCATACTAAGATCAGTCTGTATGGAGATCTCTCTGGCTGTGTCTGGAATTTGATATCCACCTTCCTGTTCATCAGCAGCTTTCACACATTACTCAGCAGGAGCAGAAACAGACATGGACAGCAGAGACTGGTCAGTTTCACTCTGGGACACCACTGAAACAAAATGAAAACTACTTGTGATTGACTTATATATATTCATGTTTATTTAATGATTATCAGAAACCTAAACATAAAGTTACAAAGGACATACTTGTATGAAAAAATAGTCAAACATCAAACACATCATAGGTTACTGAAATAAACATTTCTTGTGGTTTTAACAGAAGTTTAACATTTAAAAACCCACCTCACCTTCTTTGCTTTTTGGAGGCTGATCTTCTGTTGAATGTTTCCAGAGCGACTTTTGACTTTTTCTTCTGTGAAGGAACGTAGTCTGGGGAAAAGGGGTCATCACTTTTACCTTTAATAAAAAAATAAACATATTACATAATTTTGTGAAAATTAGCTGTTTTCATATACATAAGTTGACAAATACACAAGTACCCTATATAATAATATATGTAAATAACTTGCAGTCTGAATTTTTTTATTTAAATAGAAGTGAATTATTAACTGTTATTGATTAAACAAGAAGATTGTAATCCAAGAGGCAAGAGTAACTGAGTTGTTTATGTATTGTTCTTTTCAATGAAAAGTAAAATTTATACAATACACAGTCATGATGCATGTTAAGCTAAAAAATAATACAAGGATAGAATTTTATAATTGTTTTTTTGTGACCTGTCATGAACTATTTTGTTTATGACTGTTTATGCAGCCCCCTCTTTATAAAAATAAAAGAATATTATATTTGTACAGCCTCAACACAAGTATAGAAAGATTGTATTTCATTCCTGGTTTCAGAGCCCTCCTATATTTGTAATCTGAACTATATATTTATTATCTCCTGCAGAAATAGTGGTTACTTACTCAATGAAATTGTTGCTCCAAGCACAACTTGAGCTGGTGGGCTGCCAACCTTCTCGCTTTACTGCAGCGATCCATCGGAAAATGGTAAAAGCTCTTTCCTGGATCTTGGTCTTGTCTGTTCTGACAACAAACAGATACACATGTAGTCATCATGATCAAAATAATTCAGAACTGTTATGAGAAACGAACTGCTGACCAGCTAACTGAGGCACACTGATGCAGCGTCTAGCCTACCATCATAGCGGCATAAGTTTATATCACGTGATTGCGTGATGTAACTGCAACTCGTCTATACTCTCTAAATTTTTACTTGGAACATGCACACAATACATATCCATGCTTTGTAGCTATATCAGCTGTTAATATATTTTAATATAAATAATCAGAAACTCTGCTGTACTTTATCTGATGATAAGTGTCTAATTCTTTGTTGATAGGTTAGATCATTTGAGATAGCTGTTTTTATCTGATTATTCAATGAAGTTTTTACTGTTGTCCAATTTCAGCAGTATTAAGTTTATCTCAGAACAGATAGTATGGGTATTAACACTAACTAATGAAGCATAGAACAAAGTTTTGACCTTCCTAAGTCATCTTCAGGTTAACATTTGTATTAAGTAAGACTTTATATTTTGTTTTTTCTATACCTTAACTATGTGAGGTCGGCCAATTGACCAACCTCATAACCATCATAAAAAAATTATGAAATAAGTATAAATTGTGCTTTTTCTTATTCTAGAATAAATGCATGTTATAACATGAAAATACAAATGTTTAGTTTAAATAGTTTAAGTCTCATAACATTATATATTTATTATTTTTTATTATATTGACCTTCCAGTCATCCCTAACTAACATTACATAACTTGCATTGACATGGAGCACGTTCACTTGTTTTACTGTATCTAATACTGTAAAACTGACAGTCTTCTCTATCTTGTCTGTGTTTTACTGGACTAGTAATTTATGATATTCAGTAACATTTTAATTATTATGCATTATATACAGATATAGGTTATTAGTGTTTAGAAATAAAGCAAATAATTATCTCTTCTAGCTATGACCTTTAAACATAGATTACTAAACATTATAAAATTAAGCATGTGGAGGATATCAAACAATAATTTTTTTAGGATTTATATGTGTAGTTTAATAACCAAAAAATTATAAATATTTTTACTGAACCATAACATTCCACTATAATTTTATTAACCTTAGTAACTAAGCTGTATTTATGTTTAAAAATATATGGAACTTTAAGGAGACTAAAGACACTACCTACCTTCTTGAAATCTTGGTTTGAAGAAAAGTGGTAGTCTCTTCACAGATTAAAATGGCTGAGAAAGCCACTAAGGGACATTCTAAGCTGTCAATTAGTTATTCATATATCGTATTTTGAAGTAAATGTATATAAGGGATTGTTTACAAAAATGGAAAGATGTCAGTGGAGCCATTGTGTTACTTTATGTTTAACAAAAAGAGAGAGAGCATTTGTGTGAGAGCATCAGTCTAGTTTTACAAAAGAGGTGAACAGAGCCATTGTGTTTAATTCAGTACATAAGCCATATCTCAGGAAGATAAAGAGATACAAGGTTCTTATTGTATATTCTAGCTTGCCAGTATTGGTAATTTGAGTTCCTAATTAAGATGAGACTTTAGACATAGCAATTTGAAATCACAAACATCTAATTTTAAACAGTGTTGCATTCAACATCCCACACAATTCACTAAAATCTCTATTTAGGTTTATTATTTACTTTTAAATTAAGAAATTAACTCCTATATAGTATTAAAGTTTGAGTTATAATCTACAGTTTTATTCCAAACTTATTAACATAAATTCATAAAAATATTAATTCAATGAAATTTTGAATGCAAATCAACAATTGTGATGACATGGCCTTTGACCAGTGACCTGACATTAAAGGGTTAAACTGAAGTTCTGTTCATATAAATAGGCTAATGACTCAATGCATGTAACTGTGTGATATTTATTTGTTAAACATTGTAACATATAAGTTAGACAATGTCTAGTAATGAAAATCAATTAGTGAATTCACATTTCTAATTTAACACATCATTAAAAAAGCTGACATGAAAAATTGGATATATAATACTATTTCAGAAACAAGGGAGGGGTGGCTGTTGAATAGAAAGTTCATTGTTTCAGGTGTGCTAGTGCCCTGACAGCTTCTATGAGGACACAACTTCAGGAAAGTAAGAGTTACAGTGTTATAAACATAACATATAAACATCTAAGAAAAAATGAAACTTTATTTGACACTGATGGATCAAGCTATAAATTATGACATGATGTTTAAAAACAAGTTTTACAATTTACACCTATCAGGGATGCATCCAGAATTTTGTATACGGGTTCTAGTTAGACTTTTGTTGGTAATAATTAACATCACTGTTCAATATGGAGGAGAGTGTGATCCACGTCTTCCTATTCAAAATTAAGAAAGAGTTATTAATTTATTTTAAAAGCTAAAGGATCTGTATCTCTCCCCTAGCTCCATGCCTGCTTAAACAACACTAAATAATGCACTTACAAAATAAAATTAGAAGCATAATACAGTGTAAAAAACAGTAAATTTACACTTAAAGAATAGTAATCAGAAAGTTGACAGTAGGTGCTGCCAACCACTTCCTTCCTTCTAATTAGCATTTCATAATGAGTGACAGTGATTAGGTAGCTTGTATTTAACACTTAAATAGCTAAAGAGTTGGTGGTGGAAGCTGCATCAGATCAACAGGGATTAGTATTTCTTACCCCATCATAATCTACAGCAAGTGTTTGCCCTACTCAATTAAGCTGGATTTAACAAACTTAGCAATGGTACACTTAATAGTTTGTATTATACAATTTGCTAAAAGTCTATATGATAAGACAAAGTGTGCTTCTCTACTATATGTAAAATGTTACAGAACTCTGAGAGCAATTTATTGTTAAAATTAGTTCTCAGAGTAGTTTGTTATGATGAATATCCTTTCTCAATATCAAGGAGTTGCCATGGCCAATGTGTAGAATAATCAAAATTACTCTATATAGTATTACATTTTTTATTTTATTCCAATGCAATGAATTTTGGAGAAACTGAGATTAAGCATTTTGTGGACCTAAGGATAGAACATTAGTAAAAATTTCAGTTGGTGTGCTGCTCCACAAATGGCTCAGTGATAAGTCTGAAGGCTCGTAATATTAAAAACCATGTATTGATACATAGGTAGACATAGTATTTGTTAAACAGATTGAGTTGCTTTGTGCTTAACAAAAGGTAGACATAGTATTTGTTAGGCACATTGAATTGCTTTGTGCTTGACAAAAGTTAGACAGTATTTGTTAAGCACATTGAATTGCTTTGTACTTGACAAAAGTTAGACAGTATTTGTTAAGCACATTGAGTTGCTTTGTGCTTAATGAAAGGTAGACATAGTATTTGTTAAGCACATTGAGTTGCTTTGTGCTTAACAAAAGGTAGACATAGTATTTGTTAGGCACATTGAATTGCTTTGTGCTTGACAAAAGTTAGACAGTATTTGTTAAGCACATTGAGTTGCTTTGTGCTTAATGAAAGGTAGACGTAGTATTTGCATGAGATCTAGATTTGTTTTAAATGAGGAGCATAAAACAGTTAAAATTGGAAAAGAATTTTTATGTTTTTATTTAAATATTGTTTCCTAGCAAAATTCCAAATCAAATTTCAACTGCTTAAAGAGTGAACTGTTACTTTTTTCCAGATTTATTAAAAGCATTCTAGTTTCAGTGACCTCTTTAACCAGAAATTACACATGCACTTCATTGCAACATTTTAGTTCCATCTGCATGTCTATAATTAAATTCTAAAGGAAGGTTGAACACAATTTTTTAAAAAAAGTTTAATACCTATATAATAACATAAAATATACACAATTTATAGTAGTTAAATGAATAATACAAATAATATGTAACAAAAATATCCAGTTTGATTAAATACATACAATTCAGAAATTGATATGTTATAAATGTCTGTGATAATAAGGAGATTAGCTGGTTGTTTCCTCAATTTTCTTAGTGATATTGAAGTTAATTTAAATAAAAAATAATAAACAGATAAATAATTGGTGTTAAAAGTAAAATGGATAATATTGACATTAATTCTTACATTAAAATCAGATTTGTAAATGCTTAAATGAAATAGATGATAATTACAATTCCCTCCCTAATCTGTTTCACATTATAACAGTCATTGTTCATGAAAGTTGATGATATGAATGTCACCTGTACTAGTAATGTCTGTTGTTTCCTGACTGGCCTGTGAGCCCTGTTGTTGTACAAAAGGCATGATGGTAACTAGATGTAGGAGTTTGATTGATATATTATAATGTATTATTTACTTTCTTTAAGTTCTTGGGCTTTATGTGTTGGTTACTTTACCATGGACAGTTGTGGATAGAGTATGCAAACAATATTTTATAATTTATAGATACTTTCTAATATATACTTTGTATATAACAGGACTGAAAAAAATAACATTTCTAAACTTAGAAAACTAATATATATTTTTAATTGTGATATCAAAGTAATGGTGAATTCTAGATGTATGAAAACATACAAATGTAGAGTGATCTTCATTATTAATCATGGTCATGACAAGTTCATTGATTATTTGCTTGTAAGTGTGCAAGTTGCAAGAACTTTCATTAGCTTTTGTCTTTCCAGGGTAATTCTTGAAGGTAGGTATTAAGTTGTGTATGTGACATGAAAAAACATGTTGTCTGCTTATAATTAATTGTTTGAATGACTGCAAAATACAAAAACAAAATAAAACATTATAATTAAAATAATAATATTGCTTTTCATATTCCACAGATTGATGTTCCAAATGAAATGATTACTCTTATGTTACCTTATGCCAGAGAACAAGTGGCTGAATTGAAAGTTAACTAAATAAAATGAATCTATGTATACACAGGTGAAGTTAATATGACTAGCTATTAAGAGTCAAAATGTCACCTGACTACCTAAAAACAGCATGGTAGAAAAAAGTATTAATTTGTTTTTAACAAATTTACATCTATGTGCTGTGATATGGAATATGTGAGGGGTATAGTTAAGTGTCTACATATTTATAAAAGAACGTGTTCCCTCTAGATTTCAGGACACATCTAACATTGTATATTACCTATCAACAAAAGGAAATTTTGTTTAATAAAAAGGGTTTCTTTGACCAAGAGTTTTGTTTCATTTCACCAAGCTAAAATGTGAAAGAAGTTTGTGCATCTTGGTCTTTTTTTTTGATAAATTAATTATGTATAGGGCACTATTTTAACAATGTTACTGATGTTTTAAAAAAGAAAAATGCCCACATTTGATGGAATGAAACATGATATGGCATCTGTGGATTGGACTAAAGTATTGGGAGGTATTCTTGAACAGATGTGGAAGGCATTTTAGGAAAAATTCATATGTATACAGAACATACGTATTCCCTAACCAAAAAAAAAAAAAGGACAGCAGAAAAGAATAAGCCAGTATAGTTTAGTAAAGGTTTAAGAGATCATATTAGGAATAAAGATGATAAATTCAAGAAATTTAAACTAATTGGAAATAATAAAGATTTGGTGGACTATAGAAAATCAAGAGAGCTAGTATAAAGGACAAAACTGTATATAAAAGAGGGTTAACTGAGGGAATTAGATCGAACAATAAGGATTTATTTAAGTACATGATGGATAGACAAATTGTTAGGATAGAGACTGGGCCTCTTAAAAATGATAATAGGGAGTTGATCTCAGAAAATTATGAGACTGTAAACTTATTAAATATGTTATTTTCAGTTTGTACAGAGGAAGATATAAGTATCATGGCTCAACTAGAGCACTTAATGTGTGGGGAAAATGCTGATGTAAAGTATATTATTTTATGTTCTGAAACTATAAGTGAAGAGTTGGAAAACCTCAAAATTGATAAATTCCCTGAACCAGACAATTTTTATCCTAAAGTTTGAAAGGAACTTAGTAGATTTTATGTTAGTGGTTTTTTTTTTATAGGACATTGAGTAGTGGAGAAGCATTAGTTTGGTTATTTGTCTTTCAAATTTTGCACAAATCTGCTTAAGGGCTTTCTGCATTAGCCATTCCCTAATTTAATAGTGTAATAGTAGAGGAAAGGGAATCAGTCATCACCACCCACTGCCAATTTTTGGGCTACTCTTTTACCAGTGAATAGTGAGAGTGACTGTCACACCCCAACAGCTGATAGGATGAGCATGATTGGTGTGATGAGAATTTGATCCCTCAACCATTAGATAACCAGTCAAGCACACTAACTATCTGGTCATGGCAGGCCAGAAAAGTATTAGGAGATTGGAAGTTGGCTAATGTTAGCCCAGTATTTAAAGGAAATGATAAACATTGTCCAGGTCAGTTGGCCTTACATCAATAGTTGAAAAGATTTTGGAGAGTGTGATTAAAGATGCATTGTAGAGTCACTTTAAACAGTTTGATACAGTGTCAAAAAGCCATTATAAGAAAGTCTTGTTTAATCAAGTTTTGACATTCTGTGAAGATATTACAAGAATTGATAAAAAGAAATACTGTGGATTGGTTTGCCTTGCTTTACAGAAAGCATTTGATAAGGTTCCTCACAAAAGATTTGTTACATAAATTATATCTGTGGGTGGGTGTAATGTTATTATATTGAAAGGAAGTTGGCTGAAGAGTAGTAATAAATGTAGTTAGATCTGACTGGATCACAGTTACAAGTGGTGTGTCTTGGGGTTCTGTACTGGATCCTATGTTGTTTATGATTTATATTCATGATACTGGCTTTAGAATGACTAACAAAAGTTTGAACTTTGCAGATAACAGTTTTTGGGTGACTAATTGTATTAAAGATGATTCATATTTACAGGGAAGTTTAGATCATTTGATGCATTGAGCCAATACATGGCAGATGTTTAAATATCCAAAATGTAAGATGATGCATGTAGGTTTTTACAGTTCAAATTATTATTACAATTTAAATTGGGAATACATTAAATACTGTGGTTGAAGAAAACAATTTTAGTGTTTTGATTGAAAAATCATGAAAATCATCTGAACAGTGCATTGTAGCTATATAAATATGGTTAATAGTATTTTGGATAGCATCTATAGAAATGTTGAATACAAAACAAGGGATATTATTGTTTTACTATATAGATTACTTTTAAGGCCTCATTAGAGTACAGTGTACAGTTTGGGGCTCCCTTTGTCAAGGACATTGAATTGTGAAAGATATACTAGGGTAACACCTGGGATGGTCGGATTGTTCTATTAGGAGAAAGTAAAATCTCAACTTTTTGCTGGAGAGGAGAAGGGTCAGAGAGGATTTGATTGAAGTGATGGTGTTGATAACATTGAGCTATCAAACTTTATCACTTACTGCAGAAATGTTCCAGTTAGAACCAAATTATACTAGGTGTATGTTTTGTATGAAATTCAGCTTTTGAATGTGATATGAGTTTAAGATTCTAAAATTAAATATAATTATCACAATAATTTAGTTCTAGAGCCATGTTTTACTCATCTTAAACTGTCATGTGAAACAGCATTGGAAAATCTAGTAATCTTACTTCAAAATAGATGTAGCCTAAAAAGTACTTCAGTAATATGTGCTGTCCTTTAACACTTTCTGAGCAAGTGTATATGTAAAAGGTCACTGACTGCTTTTTTCCATGAAATTTTCCTTATCAGGTATTGTTCATTTAGTAATTAATAACAAAAATGTCCAAAACGTTTTAGGGATATCACAATTTATTTTATTGAATCACAGTATTTTTTTCGTCATAGCCTTTAAAGAACTTATTACCCAGAAATAGCATAAATCTATTGGGGAAATAAAGATTTTTGTTGCTATTTCCTTCCAATGAGTAATATTAAATAAGTATGATCTGGTATTATAGTATCAGACAGCAGTAAAATGTAACTTGTTTTATCCAATGGCAGTTTGGTCAATATTTAATAAAGATCTCTAATTTTACTGCACATTTTTAAATGGAAGATTGTGTTTGTTAAAGAAAACTTTTGTTTCAGATACAGAATCACTATAAGCAAAAGACAAAGAAACTACATTTGCCAACACCTGACTACAGTCAAAATGTGCTAAACTTTATCCATGGTTTGCAGTCATCAGATGGAGAGATATTGTACTCCTTACATATGACTGATTTGAATAAACCCACTACTGATTTCATTGGTCTTTTACAAGATATTGCTGATGAACAAAACTTTGAGACTAATTATTGGATGCTCGAAGAAAAAAGTTTTGATGGTATGCATTGGTATTTGTGATTCTTTTCACATGTATTCACTTTTTTGATAATATATTTAATATTAATAGTATAGTAATGCATTTAAGAGATATACACTAAGTGGAATATTTTGTTTGATTTCTGAATTTTGCAAACAAAATAGTGGATTATTTTTGAACAAGAATTCACTTTGTATAATTGTAAATGTTTTAATTTGTTTGGGTTTTGAGTATTTATTAACTTGAAACTGTCACCGTCGTTTATTACTGTAGCAACACTTTCCAAAGCACAGTATAATATAGATAGAAAACTTGAAAAAGGTCCTGAACAATTTGCTGACAATTGTTAAAATGTAAGATAATCATATGTTTAGAGGAAGTCAATAACATTTTAAGGAAATATTTTTGTCAAGAGGAAATTTAAAGTACTCTAGATACTAATTAAATTTTAATAATAAAATTTAAACTACAACATCCTACATTATGCTCCTGTATCATCAACTAGAAAATGGACTGAATAAATCCAATGAACTAAATGTTTTAACATAAGTTGGAAAGTTGTAAGTGAAAATTATTGTTTCATTGGAAAATAACCATCTGCTAAAAAGTTAATTTACAAGAATATTACAGATTTATACTGTCATAAATAGATTAAGTTGTAATTACATCATAGTGAAAGAGTTAAATAACAAGTGAAGTAGTATGAAGGGGAGAATTGTAACTAAAGTACATTTATGTTTTAACAAGTAGATTTTAAATTCTTTAATTAGCAGTACTCATTAATTTTGTGATTTGTGTGTTTTTTAATCATGTACTAGTATATCTGTTCTAGAATGCTGTTCTTTTATTAAAAAAATACTTGTTATTGAAACAATGGTTATTTTGAAGTGCTCACTAAGTTATTTTATGTAAGGAGAGAAACAGAGCAGAGATGCCCTCTTGATACTGAGCTTGGAAGTGGACTCAGATAAGTATTGGCAACTTTTGCTACTTAGAGAATTATGCTCTTATTGACATTTCACAATATCAAAGGATCTCAACCTTCTTTAATTAATTATTCTTGAAAGACTGGAACAGGTACCAGCCTCAGCCTATACACGAACTCCAAGTTGTTAGTATAGATCAATGTTCTTTTAGTATTAAGTACTGGCCAAAAAATGTAATTTGTACATCCTTAGTTTTTTTGTAAGAAGTATAAGTTTGTAAAATTTAAAATGGTTGTGATAGATCATAAGTGATTTCTTCTACATGTAATTTCAGTAATTTCTTATTTTTTGTGGAATTATTCAAGTATATTTTTATATATTATTTAATACAGGAGAATTTCAGGTTTTATAGAAAGGAGCTAAATAGACTTTTTATATTTTTGGAAAAAGCATGCATATATTTCAAGAAATAATGGTATAGTAATTCAATATTAAAGAGGGGATTACTTTAAAAATTTGATTTTTTTAACTTTGATTTCAGTGAAAATTTGTTCTAATCACAGAGCAAAATTAAAAATATTTTGTGCAGAAATGTGAACAGTGTTACTGAAGAAAAGTTTAGAAAATTTTTTGAATTATAAAAAAATAATCATCCAGTTATAGAATGTCTGAACAATTTAGATTATTTTGAAACATTAAATTCTGTCACCACCTATGATTTTGCCACATTATATACTATAATAATTTTAAAAGACGTTGTTAAAGTAGTTAATAATCTATTTGATAACTTTATTGATGCAGAAGTGGGTATTACAAAATATAACTTTAAGATCCAATACAAAAACTGTACTCTTCCTTTTATAACAGTTACATAACTTTTAATCAACAGGTCTATAAACAAATGGTGGGAATTCTAGTGGGTGCTAATTTCTCTTCAAATATGACTAATTTGTATGTGTTCTATTTATATATATATATGTTTTCAAAAGTTTAAGTCCCAATTAATTTAACTGTACTTTCTGATATATTGATTATATATAATTTCAATAAATAACTTAAACTTCATTCCATATACAGTATATCTTAAGAAACTTACAATAAAAAAAAGCAGTAACAATGATTCTTATGCTGATTATCCATATATGGACATTTATTTTGTAGAAGTGCTCATTTAACCATTTTTGATAAAAGATGGAAATTTAATTTTCCCATCCTTGAATTACCTACTCTCCATAGGGTTATTCCAAATGTATTGCAAAAATATTTTTGATGAAATGCATCAGTAATAACTTTTATTGGATGGTGTGTCCATTTGCATAAATAAACTAAAATATAAGAAATATAGACATACAACTGAAAATTTTTTACAATTTATTATAATAAATATTACATTTTTTTAAGTAATATTTTCAATTACAAAACATTTCTTACTTAGAGATCATTAATTTTTCAAGAGTTACCTTGAATAATTTAATTCAGTGATGAACTATTTTATTTAATGGCTAACCAGTGTAAGAAATTAACAAGTATTTTGTGAATCATTTGACTTCATTTTTATTCTTTACTATTTCACTAGTATTATGAACAGGGTAAAATATATTGTACATTACTGAAACAGGTAATATAACAACCTAGAATAATAATTCTTTTAATAATAGGTAATTAAAAAAATACAAAACAACTACCAAAAATCTGTTTTTCTCAGTTTTTGCTGTTATTGTGAGAGATCTTATCTCTATGTTCATTAACAAGCTCAATCAGAATATTAAAAACATTCATCAATAGTAAATACACAAATTGTATATTGTGGATCAGGTGAGGTTCACGTTGAAAGACAGTTATTAATGTTTGAAGAAATACTGACACTTTACACTAAACTTGTACTGTGTTAAAATTGCTTTCTCATGCTTGGATATGTATTATTTACTTTTATTAGAATGTTTGAGAAAACAATAAGACCTGATGTGTGGTATATAAATGCATTTATCCTAGTGTAAAGGTGTAGTACAGGAAGTGAATGATTATATACACAGCACAAACACCTGACTTGTCACAATATCTACAATATGTACATCTTTTCAAATCACATGTATTTGATAGCTTTTTCGTCCCCAAATTATTTACTTTAGCTTTCATAATGTACTAGAGTAATTTTAATTAACACTAGAATTTTTGTATGGTAAGTTGCTCTTTGTGGATAGTTTTCTTTCAAATAAATTATGCATGCACTTGTTAAAATATGATTATTTATATTTAGATAGTTTTTAACTTTATAAATAATTAAAGACTAAAATTACAAAGGTAAATGTAAGAAGGCATAGATTGTAAAAATATTTTTATTTTTCATTAATTTCTCTTTCAGTACTAGTAAAATATCTGCCTGTTGTTTTACCAGCTGACATACATACATACATGCATACATTCATGTACATTTCAATAAAGTATTTTTTATACTCATATGAAAATCTTTTAAAGTTTTATAACACATTCATTGTTATATGAATTATGTTTAAGGTGGAATTTTGTTGGCTTTTTCTCCAACTTAAAAATATTTTTTTCAGGTATGGTATATGAAAATTGTGCTTATTGAACTTTACTTTCTATTTGGTACTAAAAGGTAAAACATTTACAAATGTAACCAGGTGATATCTGCTTGATTGGTTGTAATTATTTGATGATTTTTACTTGGTTGTTCAAGACCATTATACAAAAGAGTAGCACAGGAAATATAATTGCATATAACAAAGAATTTGTGAAGTCTCTGGAACAAAAGTTATACTTGAAGGCATTGCCTTTAGTTAGTTCTGTAAATATTTAAAACATTGAATCTTTCATATATTTTATAAGTTGTTGTTTTTTTTTCATTTTCAAAAGTTTATCCCTTTGGTGTGGATTCCTGTATGTGGTGAGGGGACCTCCCAGAGAAGGTTCTGTATTTTTAGTTTACCTTCTCTGGGATCTAAACATCCACCCACATTTTTGCCATGCATGGTCACCTGTGAAGGGGAGAAGAGGATCCTGGTGGTTGAGGGATCCAACCATAACACATCACTTTGACCTTGAATTCCTGTATATGGGTGGCCCCCAAGGTCAATCAGCTGGTCCACTTGGGCTAGGGTCAACCAAATGCTAGTGTTTAACATTCCTAATGGATGTTGTGGATATTTGTATCTGATGTTGGCATTTTGTTATGGCGCTCATGAAACCCTGACATTGCTGTAGTGTCCTTGTTTGGCATTGTAGTGCATTCCCTCATTGGGCTCCATGGGAGGTAAGGTCAGTGGGCACCAAAATATTCTTTCTTTATTATGGACCCCCCAAACAAAATAAACAAAAAACAACAGACTATAACTAAATGATCATGTCTTGAAGATTCTGAACAGCAATCTTCAACACCTGTACCTCATTTTCTCATATTACATTCTTTACTGGACAAATCTTTATGGCAAAGTCTCCCTTTTTTATTCAGAAGGGAGTAGAGGGGCTTGCTGACTCTTCTAAGTCAGTCAAAAAGCTATGTTCTGGGGACATCTTGGTGGAAACATCCATTCTGAAACAGAGTGAACTCTTGCATTCGAAGGCCTTTGGGGATATACCCATTGAGGTTATTCCCTGTGCTACTTTGAATTTGGCATGAGGAGTTATCGTTGAGGAGGATTTGAAGAACATCTCTGAGTCAGAAATCCTCACTGGTTTCTCTACCCAAGAAGTTTCTGCAGTGAGGCATATCTCCACTTGCAAAGATGGAATTATGAAGCCAACTAGTGTCCTAATTTTGACATTTGTATCACCACATTCACCTGCCACCATCAAGGTGGGTTATGTAAATTACAAGGCTCTGCCATATATTCAAAACTCTCTGAGATGTTTCCAGTGTCAGTGGTTCGGTTACTTGCAGACATCATGTTGTGGTTCCTTGATGTGTGCTCATTGCAGTGGTAAGAACCATGATGCCTGTGAATGCAAAATGGATCCTCATTGTGCTAATTGTAGTGATTCTCACTCTTCATACTTTCGTTCTTGACCTAGGTGGGTGGAGGAAAAAGAGGTGAAGAGTTTAAAAATGGTTCACAACATTTCTTACCCCAAGGCTCGACAGTTACTGTCCACTATTTTACTTCAAATGTGTGCTGCTGCTGCTGCACTTCATTCCACTGTTAAGTGGGAGTGCAGAAAGATTTCTCTGTATCTTCAACAGAGTAGTTTCCAAACCATGTGAAGAAGCTTTTACCCTCCATGGTTAAGAGAGTTGACAAGTCAACACCTATCTCTATCTTCTCCATTCCTTCCAATGGCTCCCTGGATCCACTTCTTTTAGCTTCAGCTTATGGTGTTTCCATAGGTCCTTCTTCTCCAGCCCCTGAGATGCAGAATAATTATTCGTTCATGCCCTTTGTCACTGGAGTCTTCATCTGCTAACACAGACCTGCCCACTCAACCCAGAGTAAGATCTATGGAGGTTGATAGACTTTCTAGTAAAGAGAAATGAGATGATCAGAAACAGAGGGGCTGTCTGTCCAATTCTCCTTCACATAAGTAAAAATGGCCATTTTAATACAGTGGTACTGTTGAGGTTTCCATTCTGATTTGGATGATATCAAAACACTGATTGATTCTTACCATTCTATGTGTCTTTCCTTACAGCAATTATTTCTGAAACCTGCTGTACAGTAACTGACTGTATTGTCCAAGCAGCTGCTCACTCTGTTTCTAAAACCTCGACACATTTCCAGCGGTATTCTCATTCATGGAATCCTGCCTGACACGTGTCATGGAAGGCTCAAAAATGGGCCTGGGGTATCTTTCTTATTATATTCCATACTTTCAAACCACATCACTTTCCATTAGGTCTATGCACATGCTCAGCAGATAAGATGTCAAAACCAGAAGGAATATTAGATTATGTTTACAACTGTCATCTCTTCTACCACCAGTTCTAAAGTCATATGGGACAAGATGCGGAAGGTCAGAGGTCAGTATATATCTGCCACCTTTCAATCTTGCTCTCAGATGACCAGGACATTTGCTGATGCATAGAGCATCACTGACACTCTCAGTAAAAGCTTTTCTCATGTATCTAGTACTTTTACTTCATCCCTCATCTTCTTAGCCATCAAGACTTGGGCAGTGCAATCAGCTCTTTCCTTTCTAACTGATTGTCTCTGTGAATATAATAATCACCCCTTCATACTGGTAGCACATAAACTGGCCCTTCATCAGTCTGGCAGTACATCAGATGGACCTCATGATAATTGCTACAAGATGCTTTGCTATCTCTCTTCTGCCTCTGTTGCTGTTTTTCTGGTTTTTAACTGGATTTGTCAGAAGAATGTTTTTCCTGATGCTTAATGTCATGCTATTGTCCTCCCTTTTTCTAAGCCTCAGAAGGATCCCAAGATTTTTTTCAAACTAATCTTTGATATCATTGACTAGCTGTCTCTGTAAGGTTTTGAAGAGGGTGGCTAATGCTCATCTTCTTTGCTTCCTTAAATCAAACAACCTCCTCTCGCCCACCTAATGTGGATACTGATGAAAGCATTCTATAGTGGACCACATGATTTGACTTGAATCATCAATAAGGGAAGCCTTTCTCAAGCGAATACATCTTATTTCTGTTTGTTTTGTTTTTTACCTTGAGAGAACTTATGATATTATGTGGAGGTATGGTATCCTGCAAGACCTCCACTCTTACAGGTTGCATTGCCATTTGCTCATTTTTCTTAAAAATTTTAGTGGATTGGCAATTTCAAGTCCATGTGGGTTTGACACTTTCCCACGGTAATTTGGATCCCCTCTGGGCTGTGTCTTGAGTGTCACACTTTTCATTATAAAGATTAATGCCATCAGTGGACAACTCTCCCCTGCAGTTGTAAGCAGTCTTTATGTTAATGACTTCCACATCTTGTATCAGTCATCGAGTGTGAGATTTATTGAGTAGCAGCTGCAGACTGCCCTCTATCATTTACTGAAGTGGACTGCAGCAAATGGTTTTACCTTTTCTTGCTATAAAACTGTCTTGGAGAAGTTTTACTTCTTGTGGTGCCTGAGGCAAAGTTCTTAAGGCTTATTTTTTTACCGTAAGCTTGCTTTTATTACACACATCAAGCAGCTACATGTCCAGTGTACAAGAGCACTGAACATCCTCTGTGTCCTCTCTCCCATCTCTTGGGGAGTGCATCAATGTTCTATGCTTAAAATCTATTGTGCCTTTATTCGATTGAAATTGGATTATGGATCTATGGTCTGTGACTCTGTCAGTACTTCAGCCTTGAACATGTTGGACCCTGTTCACTATCAGGGACTTCAGTCCAGTGTACAAGGGCACTGAACATCCTGTGTGTCCTCTCTTCCATCTCTTGGGGAGTGCATCGATGTTCTATGTTTAAAATCTATTGTGCCTTCAAACGATTGAAATTGTATTATGGATCTGTGGTCTGTGACTCTGTCAGTAATTCAGCCTTGAATATGTTGGACCCTGTTCACTATCAGGGACTTCAGTTCTGTACAGGGACTTTCTGCACCTCTCCAGTCCAGAGTTTGTACACTGATTCTCATGAACCTCCTCTACATCTCTGCCATTTACAACTGTCTGTACTGTATGCTTGAAAACTTCAATCCTTACCTCACTATCCCACCTGGGGTTGTATTTTCCTTTCTCAGTGGGCCATACTTTTTTGGAATAGACAGTCTGCCATTTCCCCTTTTGGCCTTCGTATCCTGGTGCAGTTGGCTGAAGTGGGCCTGTCCTTGGATGACAATGCTGTCTCCCACTGGTCAGCCCATCCCACCATGGCTTATTACTATCCTCAAATGTGACCTTTCTTTGAGCCATTTGAAGAAGGTGGATATTTCCGATTGGAAGTACCATCTTCTGTTTACTGACCGTCTTTTGAACCATCATTCCATTCCCATTTATATGGAGGGATCAAAATCAGGTAAATCTGTTGGCTCTGCCATGGTTTGTTGTAGTTTGCTGGTTGCACACAGGATCCCCTCTACAGTTTCTGTATTCACTGCCAAACTGTATGCCATTTCTCCTGCTCTGGATCATGTAGAAGCTATCTAGTACTGGAACTGTACTATTTATACCAATTTGCTTCACTCTATTGGCCCTGCATTCACTTCATGTTAGTTCTCACTCTGTTCTCATTGATATTCAAAACAAACTGGCTCATTTCTCTTTATCATTTGTTTTTGTCCAGTTCTTCTGGATACCAAGCCATGTTGGTATTTGCAGGAACAAGCTTCCTGACACCACAGCTAAGTCTGTTTGCTCTGCTGCTATCATGGCCATTCCCATGTTTAAAGCTCAGCTCCATGCCAGTTGGCATTTGATATAGACTTTGGCTGTTTTGCTTTCATAAGAATTGGAAGAAAGAAGTTGTCCTATACAGGCTACGAATTAGTCACAGTTTTTTAATTCATCATTTTCTTTTATCTGGGACTGATGCACCACTGTGTGGTATGTGTGACAGTTAAATCACAGTAACCCACATTTTGCTGTCATGTTGTCATTACAACCATGAACAATGGCACCATTTTAGACATATTTTTACCATGAGTTCACCCTTGATATTGGACAGTGTCATTTGCAATGGTGACACTGTCCACCTCAGTTGTGTTTTTAAACTTTTTAAGAGCTATTGGCCTTTTTTAATTCTAGTTATGTTTTTAATTAAAAAATTGAACTTTGTTTTGTTTTAACATGATTCCTATTTACATATTTTAATAATTTTACTTTTATTTTTTTACCAGATGTGTGGTGTGGATAGCCTAGTTGCTTTGTGGTGATAAATGCCAAACAACCAACAATTCAAAAATTTGTCACAAAAAAGTTAAAACTTAAGTTCAAAATGTAAAAAAGTATAATTTTCTGATCTCAATATTGTCATATTCATAGAAGTTTCTCCAAAAGTAAGCTTTCTGCTATTTTGTTTCTTTAATGGCAGATCATATTATCTGATGCTACCTGTATTTCATTTCAGGCAATTATCAGTGTCTAGTTCATCTTGGATCCCTTCCAGCAGCAGTTTGTTTTGGAGTTGGGAACTCCTCAGATGAAGCCAAAGAAAATGCAGCCAGGAATGCTCTTCAGTATTTACGAATCATGACAAGAAAGTGACTCCAAGTCAGCCAGTATTGGTGCCTCAAACGACAAAATGTTAGCAACGTGAAAGCTGGATGAACAGCTGTCATAGCATTCTGTTTTTTGCAGGTGAGCCATGATTTTTAATAAACATGAAAAACAAAATATATACACTGTTGGCCAAAACCTTAAAGCCAATGAACATAAAGAAAAAATATGCATTTTGCGTTGTTATGCTCAACCATTTATTTGAGTAGAGCTTTGAAAGATGAAAATAAGAAAAGGGAAAATAAAAATAAAAAACATTTTTAGTATTTAATGGGGAAAATGTGAACACTATGAAATTAGCCTAAATACCAGCTGGTCAAAAGTTTAAGACCATACTGAAACGAAGCATTAATCGTTAAACACGTAACGAAATTTAGTCATTTGTGTTCAAGCATTAGCATTGTCAACATCTCCAACTGACATCTCCTGTGTTACATTGGGTGAAAACAAGGCAAAGGCTAAAAGGTTTACAGAATTTGAATGTGGCAGAATTGTTGAGCTGCAAAAGCAAGGTCTCTCTCAATGTGCCATCACTGGTGAGATTGGGCATAGTAAAACTGCTGTTGCAAATTACTTAAAAGATCCTAAGGGATACGGAATGAGAATTTCAATTGGTCGGCCCAAGAAAATTTTGCCAGCATTGAGCAGGAGGATTCGACAGGTTGTTCGACAAGACACCAGCCAATCGTTGAAAACCGTTAATGTCTCCAAAGGCCACGCCTCCTTCCACACCACAAAACAGCTTGGTTAAACTTTGCTGAGAAGCACCAAACATGCGACGTAGAAAAGTGGGAGAAGATTTTGTTCTCTGATGAGAAAAAATTTAACCTGGGTGGTCCAGATGGTTTCCAACATTACTGGCATGATAAGGATGTCCCACTGGAGAAATTTTCTACACGACACAGTGGAGGAGGTTTCATCATGATCTTGGGTGCTTTCTCCTTGTATGGAACAATGAAGCTTCAGGTTATACAGGGGCATCAAACAGCAGCTGGCTACATTGGCATGTTGGAAAGAGCATCCTTATTGACTGAAGGCTCTCGCTTGTATGGAAATGACTGGATCTTTCAGCAGGACAACGCTGCAATCCACAATGCCTGCAGGACAAAGGACTTTTTCATGGCGAATAACGTGATTCTTTTGGACCCATCCATCGTGTTGGTCTGAACTGAACCCCTTTGAAAATGTTTGGGATGGATGGCAAGAGAAGTCTATACAAATGGACATCATTTCCAAACAATGCATGATCTTCGTGTAGCTATCTTCACCACTTGGAATAACATTCCAGCCAGCCTTCTGCAAACACTTATATCGACCATGCCAAAGCAAATGTTTGCAGTTATTCCCAGCTAGTATTTAGGCTCATTTCATAGCATTCACATTTTCCCTATTAAATGCTAAAAAGTTTTATTTTTATCTTCCCTTTTCTTATATTTATCTTTCAAAGCTCTACTCAAATAAGGGGTTAAGTCTAACAATGCAAAATGCATATTTTTTCTTTATGTTCATTGGTCTTAAGATTTTGTCAGTGGTGTATATATTTATTAAAAATGTAAATTTAACCTAAAGTTTCTGCAATCTGAAAGTAATTAACTGATTCATACTTGAGATATCTTGTCTTCTGAATATCTTGTTTGTTCGGTCTGTTTAGAGAAGATTTTACTTTGGGAAGTATTGACCAAAACTTTGAAGAGTAAAATGACAATGCAGTTATATTCTGCTACAAATAAAATGTACTTTGTATAACATTGTTTGTTATATAGACTAAAATTCTGTTTTTTATATGTGAATGATAATACCTGCTTTTACTGGCTTGTTAATGTTTTGATAAGTCTGAAAACTATGTAATATTTCCTTTCCTTGATCTATTTTTATTTATGATGATATAGTAAGTATGATATGCTGGGTTTAAGGTTTTTAGTAAACTAAATGTGACAGTTCATTTTGTTACTCATTTCTGTACTTAATCCGAAGGTTTCATGTTCTTTTCTAGAAAGAGTACCAGCATTTTGAAGTTTGAGGGACTGACAAATGGAGTGAAATTTCACCTTTTACTGGCTGAAGTGTACTGTAGATTATTGAGCCACCGTAAAGGTTGGCTTTTCTTTCTTCTGCTCTCACTACTTGTTCTATATATTTTTAATTCAAAGTCATTAAAATCAATGACATTCAGTAATATGTTGTCACATGAATTTCTAATTAGTTCTTGCAAACTTGTAAGAAATATTTGGAATATTTTGCTGTGACACTTATTCTGTATCTATATGTGTTTCAATGTTTTGTGTAGTGAGAACAGAGGAGGGAAAAGCCAGTAACTGCTAATCACATTAGAATGCTGTCAGAAGTCTTTCATGAATTACAGGAATCTTTGTTTATGAATCTGTTGATCACCTTGGCAACGAGTGAGTGCTATGCTAGTACAAGCAACTGTACTATCTATTTTAAAAATCACTAATGGCCAGCAAGGTTATGGGAAGACAAGGGAGAGCATTTCCTTCCATTATTATATTCTGTAGGATACAGTATACATACAACATTCAAGATAATTAAGTCGAGCTTTTTTACCTCGCATCCTCAAGCACACATTTTGGTTCCAAATCCTGTTTACATATTTGTCCTGTTTATAATGAATGGAAAATATGAAATTCATAATATCCATTTATAATTCCAGATATTTCTTTAAGTAATAGAAAGTGTAGTTTTGATAACCAGTGCAAAAGAAAGAAAAGTAGAGATCCCAGTAGTGGAAAGGTTATTTGTTGTCTGAGATATTTTATCTTATACTCAGGTATGGAAAGGATCTGTTGGACTTTGCGTAATGTGAAAGATGTTTAAGATAGCTCTAAAAACGCTAACAGCTGTGCTGTTAAATGTAATTATTTCATTAGAAAATGGTTGTAAGGATTTAGGTCATCACAATAGTATCAGTGAATAAAATGTATTACCAAGGTGATGCAGTGCATTGTACACATACTCTTTCTCATGACTGGTTTCTGGCATGTCTGTTTATGGGTTGTTAGCTACTTTATGCATATAGTGTGATTGTTAAAAACATTGAAATAATAGAATTTCCAATTGTTTATTGAGTGGTATGGAAATCTTATGACGACTAAAATGTAAACAGATCATTTTTTTAACCCATTCATTCTGTTGTGTGTTACTATATAATCATTAGATAGATTTTTGTGGGATAATTTGTGTTATAGAAAATTTGCATTATAGTTTTTTGTCTAGAAAGGTATTAACAGAACTATTTATGTTACGTACAATTTTTGAGAATCAATCAGTGAAAGTTTACTAGTTTTCTTAGGGAAAAGATAGTCTCAATATACTTCTGTTGAGTGTAATTTTCGTCCTGCGTCCGTCACATTTGTAATGTCATGTATCTATTAATGTCATGTATCTATTTTTAAATTACCACTCGGCACGAATTTACCTGATGGTAATGATACCCATTTAATAATGTTTTCTTTGTAATCTTACGTTGAACTGTGGTAACTAATTTTGAATAAAATTTATTTATGTTGAAAACTGCTGCTACAGGTGTATTATTAAGTAATACGCTGTAACTCTTTCAGGGATATAAAGCTGTGACTAGACTACTAGCTTTAATTGTAAAATTTATAAAATAACCAACGGAATATGCTTTGCGATAGTTTAAAGGTATCTGCGTAAAATAAAGTCTTAGAAACTTGACATTGTACACAACATATTATTGGAATTGTGCCTTGAGATTGTATTAACGGATTGGCCAGATTATACCTCGTTACCGATTCTTTTTAGCATACGGATTCTACGGTATTTTAATTTTTCTTCTCCAGTGGACGTTGTACATACAGACAACGAGATATAAGAAGTTTCTTTCGGCACTTAATATATTTTGGTCCTGCATGGCCAGGTGGTTAAGGCACTCGACTCGTAATCTGAGGGTCGCGAATTCGAATCCACGTCACACCAAACATGCTCGCCCTTTCAGCTGTGGGGGCGTTGTAACGTGTCGGTCAATGCCACTATTCGTTGGTAAGAGAGTTGGCGGTGGGTGGTGATGACTAACTGCCATCCCTCTAGTTTTACACTGCTAAATTAGAGATGGCTAGCGCAGATAACCCTCGAGTAGCTTTGCGCGAAATTCAAAACAAACAAACAAAGTTAATATATTTATTTTTATATGTTTGCCTAGTTCGACGATATCAGAAGTATTCATTTAATCTTTATTGGAAAATAGCACTTAAACCTACAGTTTACATTTCGCAATGTTGTACATGTCAGAAACACAAAGGCATAGTTTCACTGGATTATCATTAATGTGCACACTAGTGAAGAGGAAGTGGCGATACACGTGTGTCATGATTATGACCACGCCCAACTTCTGTTAGAGCCGTATCTAACACAAACTTGAAATGAAAAATGTTAAAATATACTATATAAAAATTAAAAGAAGTATTGAGTGTATTTTTGATATTTCAACAAAACAGTTGAACAAATTACAGTACATGACTATACGCATTTATCAACATTAGAAACTACTTTGTTTATCTGTCGCAAAACCTGTTGGTCAAGTTTTTGACTGTCTTGTTTTAGACTTAGCATTTCCATGGCCTATTATTTTAATCCAGGTTACCGTTACTTAGGCTACTACTATATTATCTGTCCTATAAGAACTCAGTGATTGGTCACGTGTACGAGGGAAGGAAAACTGTGCAAATGTAATTTACTGTGAAGCAGATAGAATGTATGTTTGTTTAACCGTGTTTAGAAGTCTTGTATTTTGTTCTTTCATAGTGCGGAGAAATCGTTTTTTTTATATTTTCTGGAACCTAGCGTATTAAAATACGAAATGGGTCCAAAGTGAGTATACGAGAAATGTTTTTGTGTTACTATGATTTATATCTAGAGATATTTAACTTGTGCACATGTTAAAATCATATTATTATCGTAAAGTGTAAACCATAATCACTTGCTACTTTGTACTTTAAACAAACTGTACCATTTCAAACATTGTGTTTAGAAGTAGCAGTTAAAACTGCTGTAACGCAACTGACACAGATAACAGTAAGTTAAACGGGAAGTCCCTATAGCGATTGCATAAAGTTTGAAAGCTGTTGTAATTCTCCTTATTAGATTGTTGTAGGTAATGTGCAATAGTTTTACATTTCCGCGTGCATGCTGACATTTTTTCCTACTAGTAGTATCAATCGGCCCGTGATTTGTGAAAAATCACGTGAAACAGTAGGGTTAATTAGGCGAGATTAGTTAAGCTTTATATCGATGTCAATAGCTTTTCTATGGCAGTGACTTCCACCGGTCGGTTGAAATGATGAGTCATTGACTTTATTACCAATATCTGTCTGTGGTAATAGCAACGGCAATTAAAAAACAAACGAGTAATTAAGTAATCCATAAACTGATAAAGGATTATTAAGTAAGCCGAACGTGTAAAACCACATATTAAGTACAATTTGCAACCTTAAAGTTGAACTAAGCTGAAAAACATTTCAATATGGATCAAATGGGGTCGGGCAATACCCGACAACGTTAATACTTGGTATTTCTAGGTCGGATAATACTAGATTTCGTTGTGCATATGGTATTTCAGATTAGGGAATGATTAATAAGATAGGCTATTTTTTACGGGTGAAAACAGTTCATGATAAAAATAAATACGTTTTTAGATATACAGTTATAGTATTTTTTGAACCTCGTTTTTGCACCTCCATCATTCGGGTTTGTTTCATCGATTCCTCCAACTAAAAAGAGCTGGGATAGTGTCTAAAACTAGTACTAATTTAACTGAAATACATTAACTTTAAATTTATATGATGAGCAAAATAAAAAACAGACTAATGTCTGAGGTATATCAATAAAAAATAAAGTTGACATTGTAAGTCACTCTATAAAAAATTAAAACATGACAGTTTTATAATTTTACAAGGATAACCCTACCACCAAAGTTCAATCGAATCTTAAAAACTTGTACTAAAATTTTTCCAACTTACAGTGAGGATAGCCTGTAATAATAAACTATAGATGGAAAAGTCCCTTTTCTTATGTCTTTAAAACGTGCACAATTTATACATCTTACCAATGACAGTAGACTTATCCAAATACATCGAAACGTATACATTGACTGGTCACATTATATTTTTTATTAGACATTCCACAAACACATGCATTTGTTGAACATTCCATTTACTTGCTCGTGAAAACTACTGATATAATGTATTGAGTATTTGCTTGAACCTAATTAATGTATAGATGTTATCATATAATTTAGTCTGCCAGACAACGTAAAACAACAAGAGCATGAGAGAATGCTTAGTTTAGCAGGAAGAAGTGTGTACGGTGTTGATAAAAATTCGTAATGGTAAAGAAAACAATCCTTTAATACAGTCTTGACCATTTTTGTTGGCTTGTTGTTCAAAGGTATCTGTCATTAGTCTTTCAACACTAGCAACTGACAAGGAACACATTCGCAACTCGGAAAGACTATGGCCACAGAAGATGGTTGGACAGTCTTATGAAGTACAACAGATGTTAGGCTATTCTTTGATAGATGAAAGGTGGAAGACTTTCGAAACGTCGTCCTCTACACACTTGTGTCTCCATAACAGGCAGTTTCCGTCCATTCTACAAAGTTTCTTCAGATGTTAGGCTGTTTTGTTTACGTGTTCAGGACTTCACTGTCTTCATTTTTAACATGCGAAAGACGTAATCAAACCATCTTATAGCAACCGATAACATGTCCAGTATCTACTGTCGGATGTAAACAAGAAACTGAATCCTGAGTTGTACATAAAGATCAAACTGAAGGTATTAAATCTTTAGAATAGAGTTATGTAATCTCAATTGAGTTTCACTAATGTTGTATACTAAGCGGAGAGAGAAAAGAGGCATTTCACCCTGCTCACATTGTTCCAACAATGAATGCTGGTAGAGTTATTGTCAGTGATATATAGTTTCGTGAGAAGTACTAATTTTCAAACGCGGCTCGTAGAACGGCACCGAGTTTCTTGTTTGTTTGTTTTTTAACAAGAACAATCATTTAGCTTAAAGCTTTGTTGTTTTTTTTACCGATTTTAGATCTAATTACAGATTTGGACTTAAGAGGTCAACCCCTTTCGATGGATCACGCCCCAAATCTCCAAGATTAAACCACTTTAAAAAAAAATTCATTTTGAGGGTTAGCTGGTAGAGATCCTGATTAGTAATAAAACTGAATCGGATGTATGCACGCCTCATGCTTGGTATTGCTGACACAAAACAATATAGCTAATAAGAGGAGGGGGAGGACTTTTCATAGGTTAAAATACTCTAATCATCTCTAAAAGAATTTCAAGTGCCGCGGATATCGAAGGTTCCCTCCTGTTTTAGAAAGGCGAATAATATTCAGTGTGCCTGAATTTCTTAGCATCAGGAGCCAGATATGAAGTCTTCACTACCTGATAGACTTTCAGAATCTACTGGCAGGAAACTCGAGCTTGCTTTATAGATTTTAGCGTTTTGTTAGTAATGGTGTCAAGGACAAGTGTTAGATTGAGCTAATAAATAGTTTATTTAGACTGGTTTTGTACTGAAAAAATGCGCTTTAGGTTTTTCACCTTTGTATATCTAGTTCTGTAAAGCAGTGTCTACGGTTTAAAAGGTTTACCTTGGATTAAACAAAATTTAAAAAGTCCGAGATGACGAGAAAACCCACTTGTAGAAAACCTGACGATGACCGAAGAAGGTCGAAACATTGTTTGCTCCTCTATTAGTGCTTTCTCTATTCATACCAGCCGTTTTAAAAATAAATAAAATTTAAAAAGGTGTTGAGTCTTTCCAGATTATGCCAAGAATTCTTAAGTGGTGAAAATGGTGTGAGCATATTATACTTTTTTTCTTGTTTTGATTATATCGAAATATTAAGATTTTTGTTCGTTTGTTTAGTTTCTGTGCTGTAATGGCGGCAACAAGTGTTAAGAAAAATAGCTGATATTACCTTGTTCTAATGATTAGTGTTTTGCTTTTTCTTTACTAGGTAGCCTCTCATTTGTCTAGAGGCTATTGCTATAGCATATATCATCCAGGTTAAAAGGGTTGACACTTCTATTTTTTGCAGGTCACGAGGTAAATTAGTTGTGCAATCATAGTTGGGTTTGAGGTCTGTTTTAGACATGAGAGGTTCAGATGCAATAAAGACCAGTTTCTCTCTCATCGTCGACTTGTTTATATTTATTTCATTGTTAATGTGTTTCTTACTTCATTATTGGGTAATGAAAAAAATGTTACGTGAATTACATCTTACGAGTCAGGGTTTTACCCTACTATTTGAGCATACACACTGACCTGTATTCTATGCCTTGTAGCTATGACGAGAAACGATCTTGAAATAAAAATATAGCCCAAGACGGCTGGTATGGGTATTAAAACTTTTATTAAAATAAAGTAGAGGACAACGTTTCGATCTAAGGTCATCTTCAAGATAACTAATATTTGTGAACCTGAAGATGACCTAAGAAGGTCGAAACGTTGTTCTCTACTTTATTTTAATAAAAGTTTTAATACGCAAACACTTGTAGCGTTTTGTTTTCATATCATTTCGCTTTATTTGATAGTGAGAAGGACTTACACGTCATCAGATCTATACAAAAATGTTTGGAAGGGAGTTATAAATATCTAATTTGTGACAGCAAAAGAACACACATTGTGTGAAGCACAATTGGCATGGTGTTTGTGTTATTCCCCCCCTCCCGAAAATGAAAGCTGATATGAGATTAAATGTGGAAGCAATTATGCATGGAAAATAGATTAAAGAATGGCATTTCTGTTCACATAAAATCCAGAAGCATCCAATGAAAAGTCAACAAATCATCATTCAGTTGTAACACTACATGAGGAGCTAGACTTAAATTAACATAAGTTTGTTTTATTATAGTAAAGTACAGTATTATCTGTTTGCACAGTGGTTGTTTATGTTTAATATTACTAACTTTAACAGCCATGTACAACAACATTTCAAATATTGTCTATCATATACGTATATGTATGCATTAACGAAATAATATGCTACATTCTTCTGTGGTTCTTTTGTTCTTGTTTTTTTTACCATAAATAACTTGCATGCAATTTTATTGTTGCTAACACTGTCATAATGACTATGAATCAAAGCTCGAGTACTCAGTCTTCTGTTTGTGTGCACATCAGATAATTATTCAACCAGCGGAGAGCAGATACCGAATGTTCACATGAATACGAATTTATTGGCAGTTTTCTTTTACATCGTAATAATAATAATAATAAAAAAATTCATTGATGAAATTCACCAGAAATATGTATTAATTATAAATACCGTTTTTAATACACTTCTTAGGATTAGACATATTCGTTAGCTTGGAGAAGTTGACCTTTTAGAATAATTTTGACAGATACTGAGTGTGGAGAAGTACATATGAGTTTGCGATTTGTAGAGTTACTTGTTGTGCAAGATTTTCTTGAAGTACTTAAACGAATTATGTAAGGGTTTGTTATGTAGCGGCTGTATATTTGCATTCTACTAGGGGGCGTACTTAGTTTTGGTATATTTTAATAATAACTTGTGTCGATGTATCTGTTTTGTTTTTGCTTTATTTTGTTCCTGTCATATATATGCAAAAACGGCTCGTTTGGGTTGAGAAAATATTTTACATAGAAGAGCGAACAACGTTTCGACATTCTTCGGTCATCGTCAGGTTCACAAAGAAAGAGGTAACTGACCGGAAGCTGACCACATGTTTGAAAAAGTTTAACACATACACAAACATTATCCAAAATTTACAGAAAAAACTACTTAAAGCCATGTTGAACACAAAATACAAAGAACTACATGACATACAAAAACAAAAAATGAACCTAGACCATCAACTGGCATGCTGCATTAAACCAGAGATTTACGGACTTATACAACGAAACATAAACCAAATCAATACTAAGAACGACAGAGACAAAAAGATCTGCCACAACAAAAAACTAGAAAAACTAAGATGCAAACAACAGAAAAGACACCAAAACGACAAACCGTTGACTAACCTCATAATTAACAGATCCGACCGACAATTAAACATAGACGAGATACATCTACTTAACAAAGGACTCAACTTCGCAATAGCACCTAGGTACATTCCAACCATAGAAATCCAAACATGTTTAGAAGACCTAGCCAGGAGACTTGTGATACTTTCTACAGAGAACAAAAACAAGGAAACAACCAAAAACAACCAACAGAAAGACGACAACTTAAATAATTTTAGTGACATCCAACAGCCAAACTTTCCAGGTAAAATTACAAATTTATATTTTCCAGAAACACCTAAAAACAACATCTTAAACGATTTTTCAAAGAATTTTCTCACAAAACCATCAACATAATTTCACAAAACAGAAAACTAAAAAACAACCTTACACAAAGAGACGTTAATTCCATTAAAAACCTAAAACAAGATAAAAACATAAAAATTCTAAAAGCAGATAAAGGTAACGCTATAGTCATAATGAACACGAATGAATACATCCAAAAAATGACGAACATCCTATCAGACACGAACAAATTTAAACCAATACACACAAATTCAACAAAGACACACGAGACGCAACTGAACAAATTGCTACTACAAATGAAAAACGCCAACACAATTTCACAAACACTTTATTCCTACCTTCGTAAAACCGACTCACGCACACCCCAAATATACGGCATCCCCAAACCTCATAAACCAGATTGTCCATTACGACCAATAATGTCCACATATGAATCGTTTAATTACAATCTTGGTAAATACATAGCATGGGCATTCTCCAAATATGTAACATCAGCCAGCTCATTCATCAAAGACTCTTTTAATTTCAAGTCTAATCTAAATCAACTTAATCATAAAGCCTTAATGGCCAGTTTTGATGTTATATCCCTCTTTACAGAAGTTCCAACCACTGAAGCCTGCAAGATAGCCTTAGAACTCTATATCCGAGACCCTAACCCAACTATAGACATTCCCAGTAACCAATTAGCAACCCTCATAGAATTTACCACGACAAAGACAAACTTCGTGTTCAACAACCAAAACTATATACAAACAAATGGCCTAAGCATAGGCAACCCAGTATCACCAGTTCTAGCCAATATTTTTATGACACAAGTTGAAACACAAGCAATTAACACAGCATTACAGCCACCACTATACTGGTACAGATATGTAGATGACACGGTTGCGGGATTCAAATCTACAGAACACATACTTAATTTTTTCAATCACATTAACTCTATACATCCCAACATTAACTTCACATGTGAACAGGAAGAAAGCAATCAAATATCATCTCTTAACCTCAAAATTACAAGAACCGACACACAATTCAAAATAGAAATCCACCGAAAAATCACCCATACTGGGCTATACATTCCTTGGGTCTCAGCACATGAAACAAAACAAAAACTCAACATACTAAGAAACCAAATAAACAAAGCCATAAAACTATGCTCACCAGATAAAATTAACGATGAATTAGACAAAAAAAACAATACTTCATCAACATCAATAAGTTTCCTCCACAAACCGTAGAAAACATTATACGCACCCACCTAGACAGAAAGCAAAATCAACCAACTAAAGTAAATATATCTCACGAATCAAAAAATCACGAAACCATATACTGCTGTATACCATATATTCCTGACATCAGCAAACAAATAACCAACATTTGGCAAAAAACTAGTAACAAAATATGACATTCCAGTTAATACCAAATTTATTCAAAACCCAGGCACAAAACTGAGGTCTATAATATGTAAAAACTACACTGACAAACACCACACCAACGTTATTTACAAAATACAATGTGATAACTGCCACGACTTCTATATTGGAAAAACAAGTAGAAAAATGGAAACCAGATTCAAAGAACATAAACAGTCACCTTCAGACGTTTTCGAACACTGCAAGTCAAATAAACACAACATAACCATAGAAAACACTCAAATACTAAATAAAGAAACAAACATAAACAAACGCAAAATTAAAGAAGCCTTACTTATACAACAACTTAAACCCAAAATAAACCAATATAAAGAAACGCCTTTATACCTATATTAATATAATAAAATAAAATAAAATTGTATATTCAAACATCTAATACCGCCCTCTACATTCCGACACTCAGTTACACAACCCCTTTCAAACATGTGGTCAGCTTCCGGTCAGTTACCTCTTTCTTTGTGAACCTGACGATGACCGAAGAAGGTCGAAACGTTGTTTGCTCTTCTATGTAAAATATTTTCTCAACCCAAACGAGCCGTTTTTGCATATATATTTCTCAACAAGTGGGTTTCTCGACATCACTGATTATTGTTCCTGTCATATCTTTTTTGGTTTGGTTTGTTTTTAATTTCGCGCAAAGTTACACGAGGCTCTGCGCTAACCCTCCCTAATTTAGCAGTGTAAGACTAGACGGAAGGCAGCTAGTCATCACCATCCACCGCCAACTCTTGGGCTACTCTTTTACCAACTAATAGTGGGATTGACTGCACATTATAACGCCCCTACGGCTGAAAGGACGAGCGTGTTTGGTGTGACGGAGATTCGAACCCGTGACCCTGAGATTGTCTAATTGTTACCACAGCTTGTTCATCGCCCGATTTTTAGGACGAAGTTCATTTATATGCTTTGCCTGTTTTAATTTTGGTAAAACTTGAAACTTTTGCAGATGTGAAAATCCGGAGAAGGGTTCCGTTTATAACTTTGACAGGTGTGTCAACTGATCGTAGTTGATTAAAACAACAAGAGAACTACTTGTATTTTTATTCAATGTTTTAAGAGTATTCAACATCACATTTAATCGTCTGTAGGTTTTTAAAAGCTATCAAGGATGTAGAAAAACTCTTCCAGGTTGGCATATCATCTGCGATTTGAGAATCAAAGCAGCAATTTGGATCTCTTAATAACATATCGTTGAAATATATGAATAATAATGTAAAGCTGGCAACCCCCTTTTTGGGAAACATCTTTTTTAAGAGTAAAATACTGTGGGTAGGTGCCTCCCACTTTAACTATATATTCTATTTTCAAAGAAGTTGAACAACCAGCGAATAATACTGTGAGTTAGTTCCATTTCTGACGTGATGAACCTGAAACCAAATTACCTTACACTGTAGAAACTTTTCTCCACATCGAGAAAGCAGGCGAAAGTGCATTCTTTATTACTATTATTATTAACAAGTATATATTAAGTCTTAAGTAATCTGTTGTTTGGCAAATGTTTCTGAAACCATTTTGGATGATCTGGATATAACCCTTGAGTGTTTTTAATGTAAACCAAAGCAAGTGGTGTCTGTAGAAAACGATTTGAATAAAAAAATGTCTATCCATGTTTCAGTCGTCGTGTGTTTTAAAGCTGTTTTTTAAATGCCATTCTTTTTCGCGTGTTTGTGCGAGCTACTTTATTATCATGTTGTAGTGTTGAATATGTTCAATAACATATGTTGCTGTTTGTATATTGTTTAAGATGTGATAACCAGAAGAGCTCAGGGTTGAACTGATTGTTGAGTTCTAAACAAAAATTAACCCATATGACTTCATTTAATTGTTTTACTTCATTACGTTTTTTCTTTCGTAATTTCTTTACTGTGTTTTAACAGTGGATCTCGGGAGTTCGTGTATAGTTTACTAAGGCTGCGACGTACCTTTCTGTTATTAATTGAGGTCTGTGTATGGTTGCTATGTGATATAATTATTGCGTTGTGTGTGTATGTGCTTAACCCTCATTATTACATCTTTGAAAAGTTACGTTGTCGAATATTTAGGGTTCTATTGGGTATCAGCATAAAATTACTGTTATAGTAAACTCGGGATTGAAATTTCCCCCACCCCCCAAAAAAAAAATGGATTAAACGTTTTCTTAGGGTTAGCATGCAATGAGAACAACATAAACATATCTATTCTATAAGAAATACTTTGACAAATCAAGACTTTACAAAATTACATTATTCCTCAGTATACAAATAAGCTGCATTGGACCATTCTTTACGTCAAGTGTATCAAACAAATGTCCAAGTTTTATTGTACTCTTAAATTCATTATCCACCAACATATGATGAGATTACCACAATATACCACAAAATTCAACTAAGAAAACAAAGTGAACGTTGTAGGTCACCTTGGGTCCGACCAGAACCAAACACCAATGTATCGTTATAGTAAGATATGTTTGAAAATCCAAATAGCAAGTTATTTACAATAATTATCAAACAAAGTTTGTATAAATATAATAGTGCATTATAAGCAGTCGTCACAAAGAACACTTGTTATGGAATGAAGTGCGCACACATGCTTACCACAATTATGTTATTAGCAAACAGACGAGATGATACTGCACTGCTTTATATTATGGAATAAATGTTAAAAATTCGTTTCATATGGTACGGGGCAAACCGTGTACAGTGATAGTATGGGGCCGACGTGGCTCCCAGATAAATATTACATTATAGCTACGTACTCCGATTGCCTGTTTCGAAAACAATAGTGCCATTGATTCGGGACTTCTACTTAATCACATCAACTGATATAAATTTGTTGGGGACCCAAGGTATGCTGATGAAGGTTAAAGATTTTTATAAGACACTTGGTGAGTGTATGGCAATATGCGTCAATTTTATACAGTTTCTCGAAGAGGGCGGCACGATAGGGGCATAGCAGCAGGTTCTTAGAGTCGTTATTTTGTGGAACTCCTGTAATGGGGAGTGGGCGACAGAACAAGTCGCACAGGTCCTGTCCTCAGCTCATTAAATGATTGATCAATCTCTCTCTTGTATAGGTATTTGAGTAATGAAGTTTATCTACCCAGGAGGGTCAGGTTTCGTTAACCTCTTCATTGAAATTTTGTATTTATATATGACACACGAGGGCTAGAGTAACCTGCACTTACTCTGGCCCCTTTCAGGGCAATGTCCATGCACAATCTACACATACACTTGGTGCAAATAAATCATTTCTCTTATAGTTTCATAAAATATTTGCACTTTCATTTGTTAGGTATTAACTATAAAACGTTTACAAAAAAAAAACAAACCTTTCAATGTTTAGTAATTAATCCATAATTTAATGTGGAGTCTAGTTTATAGGCGGCCTTTTATTTATTTATTTAGAAAATATATATTCACTGGGGAAAGGTGCTTAGGTCTATCCTCATCATGTAAACAGTACCTGTTAAGTTCGCTTACTAGTTCATTTTCTCTCCAATTTTGTCAAAATAGTTTATTGTGCTATGTAGGAGTCTATCTGCTATTGTTTCCATGTGTACGTATTTATGCATGAATCCAGATGATGTTGTTCTGGGTGCTTTATAAGTTGATGTAAGTAGTGTATTTTGTATTGTTTGTAGTTTTGTTTGAAGTAGTTTTTTGCTTACGTTTATCCATGCAGAGGCTGCATAGTTAATGACAGGTCTAATGTATGTTTTATATATTTTTATAATGATGTCTGCCGTAGCTCCACTGTTTTCGCCAGTCAGACTTAGCATAGTTTGTTATTCGCCAAATTTCTGTTCTAATATTATTTATGTGGTTTACCCACGTTAGTTTTGAGTCGAATGTAGGTCCTAAAAATTTTGCAGATGTAGCAGTCTGAAGTAGTTCTTCATTCATATAGATCTATGGTTGTACTTTTTTATGTTTAGTTAACTTAGCGAATACTACTAGTTGTGTTTATTTTGATTTTGTATTTTTGACAATATTCACTTATTCTCTTTAATTGTGGTTGTATGTTTGTGGCTGCTATTGCTGGTGTTGCTGCACTTTTCCAGATTGCTACATCGTCTGCGAATTGTGAAGAGTATCCATTATTTGTATCATTAAGAGGCATATTATTCATGTACATGATGAATAGGATAGGGCTGACCACCCTTCCTTGAGGAACATCAGCTTCTGGAGTGAAACTCTCAGAGAAGGTCCCTTCAATATTTACTGTACGTGATCTGTTTTCCAGAAAGTTTGATAGCCAGCGAATACTTCCCCGCGGTAGTCCCATTTCTTGCATTCGGAACCGGAGACCGTTTTGCCATATAGTGTCAAATGCCTTCTCATTATCGAGAAATCAAGCGACAGTGCATTCTCGTTTATTAAAACTATCAACAATTGCTTCGATTAATCTGACTAAGTGGTCTGTTGTTTGTCCGAATTTTCTGAAACCATTTTGTTCTTCTGGTAATTTTGATGTTGTCTCCAGGAATGTTGAGAGTCTGTTGCTGATTATTCTGTCAAGAATTTTGCCTACACAGCTGATTGGTCGGTAGGTATTTGGGTTATTGCCTGGCTTTCCTTCTTTATGGAACATTAATACATTTGCATGCTTCTAAAAAACAGAGAAATATCCAGAGTATAATCATATATTATGATACATTAAAAATTGCTGTGAGATGTTCAAATAATTTCGGAGTGTTTTTTTAAGCAGAATGGCTTGTATACCATTTTCTCTTGGAGATTTATTTTTGGTGTTGTTGCTTCTATGAGTTCTTGTACGGAAATTGTGTTTGTTAGCATTGTGTTTATGTATTAATTTTTGTTGTTGATTTGAGAGTTATTTAAGTTGACTGGGAAGAGTGGTTTCAATAGTTCACTGTTATTCTTTATTAAGTTTACTTTGTTATAAAAGGATGCATTCATGTTTGGGTCGTTGTGTGTTTTAAACGTGTTTTGAAGTTGCTTTGTTTTTTCTTTATTTGTATATGCTGTGATATTATTGTGGTCTAGTGGTGGGTATTTTCTTGTTGCTGTGTTACCATTTGTGAGTCTTTTTAGGTGTGTACAAAATTGTTTCGGATCTGTTATTTTTAATTTAGTTGGCAGCAGAAAATGCCCCATTTTTCTTGTTTTAGTACCTTACTTCTGCTATGATTTGGTTTCTTATTTTATTTATTTGTGTTTTTAATTCACTGTATCTTGTCTCCATGTATTGAAATGATTGATTTGATAAAGCATATTTACATGTTGATTTCCGGCGCGCTTTCTTCTGACAGTTAAACTAGGAGACTATCGAGTAAAAACGTAATTCTAAGACCATTTTGAGAAAACTGGAGAGATAAGTACATCCTTGTAGAAATAACTGCCTTTTCATGTGCACAAGTGCATATGCTATGTTGTTAGAAAGTTTATTTGAAGACTATGAAAAACGTAAAAAATTAAAAGCATAGATCCGGAAAATAATATTTCTATATAGGAGTGATTATATTCACAACTACAAAGAACATTGCATTAAATGAAAAGGGTTCGATTATAGAACATTCCTGATTTTATATACGCATTTTAACACTTATGTATATGTTTGATAATGGTGCCCGCATTTGTAGGATATATATATATATATATATTTATACACACAGAAAGCACTTGGTAAGAAATTTTATTATTGGTGATTTTTGCTATTGTTTATGAACGACGTATGCATATTTTATAGCCGAAATAAATTGGTATGTGACAGTTAATAAAATTCATTTCAGTTTCAACTTGTGAAACTCGCTGTCTATATTTTCTTTATTTGTAAATAGTAGAATCTTAGAGGTCGTTATCCGCAGCCACACAGCTTTCAAGTAGAATATAAGCTTAAGTTGTTATGATCAAATTTGGATCTGTAAGCTTTATGAATAGCTAAAACGCACGTCATTAGTAAATCTTATTCCCCCGCATCGTAATGATATGAACTAAAGTTACAAAATGCTACGATAGAAGTTTAGCCCCCTTAGTGTTACAGCGGCATATCTGCGAACTCATGTCGCTAGAGAACAGATTTCAATACTCGTAATAGGCAGAGCACAAAGAACTCAATTTGTAGTTTTGTGCTTAATTCCACTCCTTCAGTCAAAACCTAGAAGTATAGAACCAAAATTAAACTGATTTTAATACTCCTCCGGAATCCATTAGCGATGTGGTGATGGAGTTCTCAGTATATCTGACACACATTATACTGATCATACGCTAAACCTTGCAATCTCGAAACTTGTGATATGTAATACACGAAAAACATGTTTAGTGTAATTTCCTACGTGTCAGTTGCTTCTGAAAAATATCTATGAAGCGAATCCAAGCTGTGAAAGACCACACTAAGAAAATTTTGCCAGAAATAAAGATAAAATGACTGAAATCACTCTATAAAACTAAACGGATAGAGTACTATAGATTTGATTTTATCTTTCACAAAATGTTCGCAGTTGTGGTGCTACCCATGAAAGATATTATTTCATATGAAGATTTTCAATCGTCTTTTCAAGTCATTTCACTTTCTACTCAATGTAATTATTTAGATTTATTGTGTTATAGAAAGTGGGCTTTTTTTTCATATGATTACTGTTTATTTAATCAGTTGCAATATTGAGCAGTCGGCCTCCAGTCCTACAAAATGATGAAACTTACATTTCTGTTCAAATCGGAAGAAAAGAGAAGGGCGAAATTTCTAACAGCGCTGTTAAACTGTGAAATGCAAGTTATATAACCATGAATATGTCATATCAAACAGGAAAACATACACTTACAGAATGAACATAAGTGTTCTGATGTACATGTGAGTCACTGTGATGTATTCTCTATACCATTTTTAGATAACTTTTAAACAAAGTTGAATAATCGCTACACTAGAGCAGTTTCCAGTCTCAAGAGCTTATACTTGCATTATTAGGTCATTTAAACTTTGATCAAACTGTTTCATGGTATATTTTTTTATGAATTAAAGTTTCCTGTAATGTTGTACGATTTGAAAGGACAAGTTGATCTTTGGAGACCCTGATAGAAAAAAAACATTCTAGCAGACCATCGAAAGCAATTAAAATTTTCGTTTGTCACAGTTTTTTTTACTTAACATAAGAACACTGTTGAAGTTGTTGGCTATCCTTCCCATGATGACATATTCAGCATAGCGATCCTTATCAACATTAAGAAAGATGAATACCTACCTCTTTTCAACGATGATTTAGCCACTTCTCAAAGATCTACATTTAGTATCAATTTATTCTCAACAATTTCGTATAAAGGAATCATGTTATTTACACTTTAATGCCTTTTCTACGAGACAACATCTCCAAAGTTAAACTGCAGCTTGAGTGTTTCAGGCAGGATATAGAAACTAAAAACTTAGTTTTTTAATAGTGTTCTCCGGTGACTCAGTAGTACGTCTGAGGGCTTATAAATCTAAAAATTGGTTTTCGATATCCACGGTGGGCAGAGCTCATTATGTAACTTTGTGCTGACAATAAACAATTAAATTATTTAGTCGTTTCTCATGCAAAAATAAATATTAGCGATAATATTCAAACGTATTATATAATAAAACTTTATTGACGTAAACGTCAAGTAAACATAAAAGTAGTTGAAAATTTATGTGAACAATTGGTTATTTCACCGTCTTTCCAACCACACCAAGAAACGTGAGCAACATTTTCGTGTCTGCTTTTTTTCCGTTTCCGATTCATCTATTTTAGATCCACTTTTGCTTCTGTTCAGAGTTTTGTGCTGAGTGAAAGACATTTTCAGTTTCTTACGTTTTTCTTTAAAATAGTATCAACATAACTATTATCAAATGATATGTATTTCTTATAATCATTTAATGGGTAAATTTGGTCTTGTGTCTGCACGATGTTGTTTTCATATACGATGTTAATACTCTACAATTATTTGGTACATGATCCATTTTTATATATATTAGCCAAGTTCTGATACCAAATAATATCATAAGATGGCCTGTTGTAATGGAAGCATCTTAAAATAAATCTTTGTATGTAATGATTCTTTTTCCGTGTTATAATAAGTATGTATTATTGTATTCGATTCAAAACTATGCTCCTTGCTGGTTTATTTGCATTATAACGATATAGTTTTTTGAGCTGGAATTAGATCCGAAAAATATTATATTTGGGGTAAATCATAAAGTAAAATAAGTTATCAAATACTTGAATTTCATGTGTTGTGCAAGAAGAGGTAGTGAATTAAAAAACAACAACACAATAACAAATTCTTTCATGTTTGACTTGTTTTCATCAGTTCAATGAGCCCGCCAAGGATAATTACTGCCATGTACATGTTAACTAACACAACTAATGAGTGTACACAACAAAATAACGTCATTGGCTTCCGACCTCTTTCCATGTCGGAATTAGGTTATATCAAAATGTTTCATTGAAGTCACTGCCTTATTTATTCAACAATAACATATTTCGTGAAAAAGCAGTTTGCATCACTGAAAACGCATGTTTTGTCCATTTTTCAAATTGAGAAACAACCCAAATTTTTATTATAAGAGAAGCGTATTGTATATTTATATATATTAATATTTATTCTGTATTTGTGAAAAAAATCAACAACTGTATTTGTATTTTTTGTTAAGTTCAATATATTACTTTATAACACACTGAATACTAAAATCTTTAAGATGAACAAAGATGAAAACGACATCTTAATAAAATAAGTAAGTACATTCAACGTTTAAAAATGCACAATAATTTACTGAATAAGTTAAAGGTAAAATATACAAATAAAATTTCTACATGCTTTGGTGGAAAAACCTCCACTATCTTTAGGAGATCAAAAGAAATAGAGGAAAGTTGTTGCTTTTTCTATACTAGCAACAGTACGTGTATAATTGCATATTATACTGTGGTATTTACAGAACAGATTTTCAAAAAAGTCACTTTTCTGGCACAAGAGCCCGTGTCTTTATTCAAAATCATTTTATGTTTAATAATAACTTTAAAAAAATCTCTTGTGTCTAATTCATGTTTAGGGTAACATCCTTAAGTTTTTAAATAAGATTCAAATATTCAAAAAAATATTGTCTCTACTTTGAAAATAGTCACATTACCAACAACACTCTTCTATTGTGGAAACAACGTTTTATCAACATTTTGTCTCTTTTGCCAGCGCTTTGTTATTATATTGGAAATAACATTGTTATGTCAGTATATTAAGTAGACATCGTGAAGAGCAAGTTTTATTTATCAAATTTTTCATTGTGCATCTCTGTATAAGAGATACCTGTCTGGACCTTTGTCCGAGTTGAAAATAAGAGTCTGTTCTCAGAAACAATAGTGAAAAGAGTAGATGGAACACGTGAAATGGGCAAATTGGTAAAGAGTAAAGATGAACAACGTTTTATTGTGAATACTAAACAAAGATAACATTTTTATTTTATTTTATTTTAGTATTTCTAGTAATTATTATTACACTTATTAATATACTGCTTGAAGTTGTGTAAATGTTATATTGGAATACAGTCTGAAGTCTGTTGCATTTTACAAAATTGTCCAGTTAACTTTTCCAATCGATCAACAACAGCTGGTGACATTAGGCAGAAGTGTTATTTTTTATTTCTACTTTTGATATGCTCTGCTGAAAGTTATTGTATATTTTTCGTTTATAGAAATCAAGTAGTGTCCTAACACACCAATATATTAACTTGTTTTGTAGAGTTAAATAAATGGAGTGTTCTTCAAACATGTAGAGGGGATTATAATAAAGGCGCTAACTAGTGTATAATTCATTATTTATAATTTGAGCTGAAGAAAATCCAAAATCAACAATTGCAGGACAATTAAATACTAAAGTGATTTAATCCATTATTCATAAAATAATTCATTACAACTTTCTGTTCAGAAAACGAATTAGCGTGATAATTCATGCCTGGAATAATCAAAACATTGAATTTTAACATTTTCAATGCACTAGTTTTATTTTTAAAACAATAAAACTTTATTGATACGCTAAACGAACTGAATCTTAGTGAACAGAAATTAACAAATTCTGTAGCATGGTTAACCGTCAATAACACATCTTTTAAATGTTTATTTTAGAAACACAGAAGTGGAGAACGAGTTATCCATGCCATTACGTTATGGGTATGGTTTGTTATTGTTTTTGTCCCAAGTGCTGCTTTTTGGCTGTCTTGGTCTCTGTATCTTCTGGATCATTTATTACGGCGGCGGTGTAGCCTGGGTCAATGATACCTCCAAGCAGTTTAACCTGCATTATGTTCTCATGATTGGAGGGTTTATTTTCATGAACGGACAATGTAAGTACTCATAAGTGTTTTGTGTCTGTATGTGATCGTATTAAATATACATATAATTTGGTTTTGTGATAATATTTTTGTACTTAAACAATATTTCGGTCAAATATAAGTTTCATGACAGTATTTTAACAAGTTTTGTTTCTTTGTTTATGTAAAAAACAGAGGTTAATTTTAAAATCTTGAATAGTCTTTTAATTGTTTTTAGTTGCATAAAAACACCAATATCAAGAATTTCGGATAGACATATTTCCAAAGCCACCTCTCCATACAATAGTTGCCAAAGCTTTCAATTTACTATTAATATGACTGTTAAGTGAATAATATCCTATTTAATGTGAAAAGTACAACCTTAAGGAAAGGCAATCTGAAAAAGTACAAATTCTAACGTTTTGTTACAAATATCATCCTAAGAACGAAGATGATATCATTATTTACACTATTGAAATTTATAAAATGAAGATCTCGAAAGATGCAATTACTAAAGAAAAGGTTGTTTTCAATTTAACGTTTTGTTAGCCTTTTGTAAATTTTATTTGTACTTTTCTTTCTAGCCAACCACGTTTTATGTTTTAATGACAATTTTACTTACAGAAATATTCAGAGATAGAAAAAAAGAAAAGAACTCCATTAATATTATGTTTGGGTGTAGATTAGTTGCAGACACTCGGTATTTTTATGAATTTTCAATCATTTGTGGCGGTTTTAAGTTTTTTCAGGCATATTCAATAATACAGTTCACTTAACGGGTTTTATGCGATATGCTGAGTAATTTTTTATTGAAAAATCGACACATTGCACTAAGGCGCGAAAACAAATGAAAACAGTCAATAATGCGAATCTGTACAGTGAACAAATATACTTCGTGTTTGTGGTTTGTGTTAAAAATATTTTATTTAACAGATATATAGTCATACAAACATTTCAGACAACTAGCCCAGGAACTGAAGACATACACACACAAAGGAGAGCTAAATAAAAGTACAATACATACTACGAAATGTGAATTGTACGATTGTAAAGCAATTGCGCCATTTATATGAAAATAGGACTTACAAAGACATGAGATACACTATATATGTAAAAATGGCTGGTATAGGTTGAGAAAATTCTATGTAGTGGAGCGAACAACGTTTCGACCTTCTTCGAAATAAAAATGTATTTAAAAATTACAAGTAGGCATAGTTTTCAAGTTCAGGACGACTGAAATCTAAAACTACTATGGACCGTTTGGAGCTAGGCAGGTCTTCCTAATGTAGTTAAATGATAAAGAAAATACTAATATCGTGTTTCTATTAACAGACCATAATCAGTTACATGCCTGTATAAACATTAATAATCAGTTATATGTCTGTATAAACAATATTAACCAGTTACATACGTACATGAAGAATATTTATTAACCTGTTATAAACCTGTATGAAGAATATTTATTAACCAATCATATACCTGTATGAACAATACTTATTAACCAGTTGTATACCTGTATCAACAGTATATTGAAACCTGAGATGTTTAAGACCATATTAAATTAATTAATTATTAAGATCCGAATTTTAGCTCCAACTGCATGTTGCGTACAAAAATTGTCAATATAAACCTGTATGAAGAATATTTATTAACCAATCATATACCTGTATGAACAATACTTATTAACCAGTTGTATACCTGTATCAACAGTATATTGAAACCTGAGATGTTTAAGACCATATTAAATTAATTAATTATTAAGATCCGAATTTTAGCTCCAACTGCATGTTGCGTACAAAATTGTCAATATAAACCTGTATGAAGAATATTTATTAACCAATCATATACCTGTATGAACAATACTTATTAACCAGTTGTATACCTGTATCAACAGTATATTGAAACCTGAGATGTTTAAGACCATATTAAATTAATTAATTATTAAGATCCGAATTTTAGCTCCAACTGCATGTTGCGTACAAAAATTGTCAATATAAACCTGTATGAAGAATATTTATTAACCAATCATATACCTGTATGAACAATACTTATTAACCAGTTGTATACCTGTATCAACAGTATATTGAAACCTGAGATGTTTAAGACCATATTAAATTAATTAATTATTAAGATCCGAATTTTAGCTCCAACTGCATGTTGCGTACAAAAATTGTCAATAGAAGTTACATTTGATCGTTATTATAGTCATTTTTAAACAGTAAATCCAGATATTTTAGATTTAGATACAAAGAAACTGTAAAAATCGTATCAAAATTGAGATTGATACCAAGACTTAGTCAAATTAGAAACCAATATAACAAATAGAAGGTTAGCAATTGTCCCAGCGGTAAGTCTGCCGACTTAGAATACTAGAAACCGGGTTTCAATATCCATGGTAGGCAGAACAAAGACAACCCATTGCGTAGCTCTGTGCTCACTTCAAACAAACAAACGTTAGTAGTTGTTATGAAATGTTTTAAACATTTGTACTTTTTATTATATTGTGAAATATCTTTATAGGAGTTTGAAACTGTACTAAAAACGTACCATTTAGAAATATCTTCAAGTTATTTAAGCTAAACGTGAAAAACCTGCATCGTCTGGTGAACGAAAGACCATAAGACTGCCTGAAAATAGAACATTAGTAGTGTATATGAATACATATATATATATATAGTAGTTTTGCGCCACTTAAAGGTCAACGAATTAAACAATTGCAAAATGTTAAAAAAACAGAAATAGGCACAAAAATCATCAAAACTCACAATGTCTGTTTGTACGAAAAATATTCCTTTAATTGCTGCATCCTCATTAGCTACAAAATTTCAATACCACATAATGTAAGCTTTCTAGTTTCATTATTCACATAGTTTTAGAACCAACGTTCTTTTATACAAAAGTATCACCATATTTATAATTCTATTGTTTTTCACATCATTTCCTCTCAATGAATTTTTCCAAATATTGGAATTTTCTCGTAGTTTTAGTGTAGTAGTTAATAAAATGCTTAATTTCATATTATCAACTGAACATTTTGTATTTCTTCATAAAACGCTCATATTAGTTTGTAATGTTTTGACAACAGTGACTTCTATTTCTTTGTTTACGTTTTAATTTTTAGCAACAAGAAAATTGTTATTGAATCATAATAATTCATTCGGTTCACATAAAGCGGTTTAATTACTACTTTTGTTTCTACAACCACATCCTGAAAATACAGATTCACTAACTTTATCTTTTTTTTTTTCGCATCCCAATTACTTTCCCCATCAGCTGCGCCACTCTCAATCATTTTTCCAGCTGCTAGTTATTTAAGGATACTCCTTTTTTTTAAAAAAAAAAGAAAAGCCTCTATTTTGTTTGATTTGTGGTTTTCTCAATAATAAGGCTTTTTGGTTTTATCTATTTGAAATGAAATAGCTTTTTACTTTTTTGTATGCTGCTTTTATTTTATCTTTTTGACCATCACTTAAATGCACGCAAGCTGTAACGTTTCTCATTCATTATGTATTAAAATACTTAGTAATACCCTACGACTTCATTATTTGTTAATTCATCTTCATTTAGTAATGTGTCTAATAAATTAACAATTTTATTAAATTAATGTTTACCCACAATTAACCTATCATTTAGTTTTTCTAATTCATCTATTAAACTCTCACTATTTATTTCTGTAAGTTTAGATGAACTTTTCAAGATTTTTAAGTTTCGATATACGATATAATATGAGTTATTGATATACGATATAATATGAGTTATTGATATACGATATAATATGAGTTATTGATATACGATATAATATGAGTTATTGATATACGATATAATATGAGTTATTGATATATGATATAATATGAGTTATTGATATACGATATAATATGAGTTATTGATATACGATATAATATGAGTTATTGATATACGATATAATATGAGTTATTGATATACGATATAATATGAGTTATTGATATATGATATAATATGATATAATATGAGAGTTATTGATATATGATATAATATGAGTTATTGATATATGATATAATATGAGTTATTGATATACGATATAATATGAGTTATTGATGAGTTAATATGAGTTATTGATATATGATATAATATGAGTTATTGATATATGATATAATATGAGTTATTGATATATGATATAATATGAGTTATTGATATATGATATAATATGAGTTATTGCCTCTTCATTTAAATTATTCTAGTAGAGGTTTCTCTTTTGCCAGTTATTCTCCTTATTCTGGTTATTTATCTTCTTCACCTTGTTAGTTTATCAAGATTTGTATTTGTTTATGTTTTTACTACCTAAATGTTTATTTACTCTTGTTGCTTTATCAATATCTTTTTCAATTATATAAAGTTTATTAATTAAATAAGGTGATAATGTTTGTTTGTTTGAAGTAAGCACAAATATACACAATGGGCAATTGGTGTTCTACCCACCATGGGTATCGAACGGGTGATAATAAAAATTATTGTTACTATAGAAATGAAACATTCTTCATCTAATTCAACTTTTTATGTTTTTGGTTCTTGATAGTTATTGATTCCAACTGATATTGTAATGTAAAGAATCTCCTAACGTTTAATTATCTTCTCATTTTTTAAATTTCTTGTGGAGGAAACGTTTTGAAACTTAATGTTTTAAGTCACTGCTTCGTGAAACTATGATACTAGTTCTTCGTATTTTACTTGTGGTTCGTTTTTATTTCTTTGTTTAGTAATGAACTTATATACTTTATATTTTCTTCACTGATCACTAACTCGATGGCTTACAACTTACCAGGAAACAAAATTAGAAAGAGAAATTTATATAATTATATAGTTTGTTTGTTTTGAATTTCGCACAAAGCTACACGAGGGCTATCTGCGCTAGCCGTCCCTAATTTAACAGTGTAAGACTACAGGAAAGGCAGCTAATCATCACCACCCACCGCCAACTCTTGAGCTACTATTTTACCAACGAATAGTGGGATTGACCGTCACATTATAACGCACCCATGGCTGAAAGGGCGAGCCTGTTTGGTGTGACGGGAATTCGAACACGCCACTAAATCACATCAGACGCGAAGCATATAGAAAGAACCAACAATCTTAACTGTTTTCCATCTCTCTTACCTCACTTATAACATCTTTCATTTTGACTGAATTTCTTCCTATTTTCTTCTTCGTACCAAAAGTACAAAAATTTTATTTGACAGAAAAATATACTTACCCTTTATGGATTTTTTTTCTTTCAAATTTGGTATACTGATAGATCTTTTAAATCTACAATTAGAATCCTCGTTTGATGTAAATATAAGCTACATATTCGAAGCTATTCAATGAAAATCGCTCATATTTGACGAATATATTTGCATATACCTATGCATAAAGTCACGTTGGCTATCGGTTTAACGTTTTCACTATATCTTCAGCTTAGAGTAAAAGTAGACCGTATTTAAGTTTTGGCTATTCGAACTAAAAAAGCTTAACGAGAATTGCAAGTCGTTACTAAAAAGGAAACTATTAACTTTAACACTGTTTTAGAGAGCAAAGCTACCACCTCATAATTTAAAGAATATGGTTCGTTTTATAAAGTAAGATCTATTCGGAATAATCGGGTTACGATCCTAAAGCTAAAGGGATTACTTATTAAGTGTCACTTTCTTACTTGCTGTGTTTTATTTGTGTGTATTTCCAGAAAGTCATGATATCTAATCAAAAATACCTCAGGTGTTAAAAAAATGAGGCCGAGAAAAGGATTGAGCGTAAAATTTAAAGAAATGAAATCAAAATTGAAGGCCAAACTGGTGGCTTTGATAAGAATTTTACAACATATATTTTCATTAGTAAGATAGGCCGCGTATTTTGTTTCACCCACCATCATGACACAAAATGAATATCACGATGTCAAGTTAACGGAGTTTTGCATTAAGCTCGAATGATGACAAAGGACATATATATGCAGGTAGTATTTATACTTTAGAATAGGGCCGTTTTTCTCCTCTACAAACGAAAGCAGTAAAAACAGAAATTAATCAATTGGTTTATTTCAATTTGATGAAATTCGTAATCTAAGTGAACTGAACTCAGGATATGAATTCTCTGTCTCTGGAATAAAACTAATTTAAAATCAGTTTGATGAAAAAATTGTAGCTGTACTAATCGATGAAAACCAAAACGAATTGCAAATATTTTTACCTAATCAATTTATTGAAAAGTTATTAACTGAAAGAGATACTAAGGTAACAAATGAAACCAAAGGTCTTACACATTTAATTTCAAATTTAATATTAAACCTGCGTGGGCATTTTATAATAATTTGCATTTTAAACTACTTTGGAGTCGTGTTTCAAAGAAGCCCCCTCAACATTTTTCATTTTTTATATTCAAATTATATATCAATGTTATAATTTTAAATCTTACGTTGATATTGCAAACAGCAAAGTGCCCTTTCAGGGTAGTTGTGTGTTAAAGGAGCCGTTAAAATGAAGGCAAATCCCAAAGAATTCTCGTGGCTTATAGGTGACGCAGAACCATTATACTTTCTAAGTGGGAAGGCTGAACTTGAGGCTTGGAGAGCAGGGCAACGAAACAAAAAATTTGACTGTTGTCGTTTTCTCGGAGTATTTTAATGATTTTGTGCAATTTTTCATCAGTTTTGGTTATCTTTGGTGTTTCAGAACTATTTTTTGATTTGTTGGTCTTTAAATGGATGGCATAAAACCATCATATATATATATATATATACATTATTAACATTCTTATTCCGAGAAAACAGTTCGAACTAATAAAGTCAAAACGAAACTGTAAAGTGGTTAACAGATGGTTGGCGTTACCACTTTTGTAGTCTTATACATTTTTAAGTGCTAGTGTGACCATCAACTAAATGAGTAATAATGATTACGAGAAACTATATTATGCAGTTTTGTAAACAATTTGAAGACATCCGGGTGTATCATAAATGAAGACCGTTTTCTCGAAACCTTTGTTATTTGTGAAAGTTAGTTTACAATATGAAAGTAAAAGGAGAAATATACAGTTGTGTGGAAAGTGTTATAACAAGAGAATATTTTTGTCACTCTTTCAATTATATGAGGCTAATTCTTCCATGCCATTATGGAATGTAAATTTAAACACTACGGTAATACTTCGCTTACCCCTGCTGACAACTGAATGAGCCAGAGTGAAAATACTTATTATTCTTCAGAATTCCCATATATTTGTACCAAGGGCATTTCATAAGGATTCTTCTTGAATGAATATACTGATCAAATTTAGGGTTTGAAATAACTGTCACAATACCCCACGGTGTCTTAACTATATAGAAAGAAGTTGGCGTATAGTCCCGGTATATGTTACAAGAAATCAATTTAATCGCACTCCACAAAACACCTCGATAAAAACAATATTTAAAAATGTATATATTTCATGTTCATGCCACGGGTCAAAAAGTGTAGAGAACTGTTAGTAGAGCAGACAGTTCGCAGAAAAGCTTTTCGTGATGTTAGTTGAACAAGTTTCTGCAGACTTGAAATGCTCCACAGACACTGTTAAGTGCGCTCTAGATTGTAAGACCGAGTCAAGAAATTTTTAAAATAGAAAAGGAAGAGGCAGAACATATGAACTCAATGATACTGATGTTAAGTATCTTCGTTTATGCAGCCTTCAGGACAGAAGGAAGACTCACTGATTTTAAAGCGTAAAATAAACCACCAGGTACCAAGTCATAGAAAAATGTGCAGATCTACAGTAACAAGAAGACTAAACAAGAATGAAACATTTGGTCGTGCAGAGGTTAAAAAAGCTTCGTTTAGATATCCAAGTGTTGTCAAAAGACTAAAGTTTGATAAACTATACAAAAACTGGACTGTTGTTGATTAAAAAAGATTGTTATGGATGGATGAACCCAAGTTCGTAATATTTCATTCAAATCCTAGGAAAAAAGATGAAAGACGGAAAACAAGAAGAAATGTGAAAGATATATTACCTCAATGCATAGCACCTACCATGAAGCACAGTGTGACGGGTTGGGGGTATTTGTTGGTTTAGACGATGGGAGATATTTACAAAATAAGAAGACAGTGACACCAGACAAACATCCAACCTATGCTGAAATTACTTAGTTAAGAAAGAAGCTGTTGAAGTCATTCAAATAATGCAATGACCTTTACAGTTCCCGATTTTTACTTTGTTAAGTAGATCTGGGATTTGATAGATCAAAAACTTGACAAATCAAAAGATACTTCCAAATAAACTTTATGGGAGTGTATTAGATACATTCGGAGAAAATTTTGAAAGAATGGTTTGATTAGATATGTTGCAACAATACTTAAAAGACTGTTTACAGTTATTAAAGCAAAAAAGAACACACAAAATATTAGATGTTTCCTGGACTTTCATTAAGTTTCTGTTGTATTAAATATGAAGATTAGCAAAATATTGATTCTTCACGTGTGATTTGCTTTCCATTGTTCTTTGAAAGTAGCCTGAAACCTAATTTTTGATTTATCGCAACACTTTTGCACAGCACTGTATTTATAAAGAGCTAATTTATATTGAATCGAAGTATAAGAAATTGAAAACGCGTAGAAAAACAAAATCCACTCGAGATATCCTCGCGGTCATAGCACGTGTAATATACGAGATAATATTTTAGATCTACCTGCAAATTTACTATTTCCAGGTTACAGTGTTGTGAGTACGGTTTCTTATGATTGTGTAATTCGTAGTTTGCTTTATTGAGAAATTCGAATACATGAAGGATAAACGTATTACGTGACACAAGTAAAAACAGGAATTCTATAAATAGTAAGAGTAATAGCAAAAATCTATAAATATAAACACACCTTATTGTATAAATTTTCGTAAGTTACATATATTTAAGTATCCACATATGTTTAAGTATGCTTTTTAACATACATACTGCCACTAAACTGGACTTTCTTCCACTTGAATAAAGATAAAATGGATTCTAGTGTAATATCCTTGCTGAATTGTAAACCCATTTCTAATCCTCAGCTTATAAATGAACAAACTCTCTTTCATTTTGAGTCTCTGTTCATCATTGATTCCGGCCAAGATATTAAACAAATGAAGGGATGATGTTCGTCTGGCATGCTTACATACTTAGTGGATTATCTCAAGTTAGCATGTTTTTTTCACATGTATTAATACTTTTCTTTTGGTAAAACAAATGTAGTCTTACTCACAGCGAGGACAAGAAAATTTATAAAATACAAAAGATGATTGTAAAAATGACTTCTTATCCTTGAATTCAATAAGAATCTGAGACGACGATTAGGTTTAAAGACGCACCTTAGTTGTATCTACGGGTATTTCCTGCGAATGACATTTTTAAACTGGTTATTAATAATCAAAGAATCGAAAGCGTCGCTACATCTTTAAAGATTCGGAGTTCGGGCTCATAGGTACGGAAGTGTTCGACGTTTTAGTATGATATCGATCACAGTTTTCTATTCTGATTTTTCAAGACATCAGCTGGTGATTGGATGCACGGGAATTGGTTGCCAATGGCTAACGTCGCCTCTATAGAGAATATTTATACAAATAAGATAAATTAATAGTCAAAGACTATTTAGGTATATCAACGATACATGATGTATTAACACTTTGCTTACTTAAATAACTACAATGAATGAATTAACATGGAAAATTATCTTTAAACAATAATTATTCTACATTCATAAATTATTTATGTAAATCCGTACATGTAATAGATATCTAAAAATCACGGTGTTGTAGTATTTTCACACTAAAGTTCCTTGGAAAATACTTGGAATAAAATTCAAGCCTGTGAACGTTTTCTTTATGATATATTTACTCCAAATTTGGTTTGTCCATTGTTATTACTAATTAAAATGTCTAGACATGAAAGTTCATGATCCAGCTGATGTACTATAATAAACTTTGTGTTCCTTTGTCTGTTGTCCAAATATTGTAGGAACGAGAAGACTTGATCCGAATACATTATAATGATAATAATATCCTGCACATACCTGCGATAGTAGAACGGTTGAAATTTTTTTCGTGAAACATAAAAACCAAATTGACCGAAACTGGCAAAGTCATTATGTTACTAATGATAATTTTCATTTTTGTAAGTAAGCACAAAACTATATAATGGGCTAATTCTACTGTGCTCACTATAAGTATCGACACCAGTTGTCTAGAGTTATAAGTCCTCAGACTCATCGTTAAACCACGGGGGTGACCTAATTATAAAGTTCTCAATTCAAAATAATACCGTTCAGAAGAAGAATTAATTGGTTTCCAAAAAAAATTATTTAAGAATATTCACTTCCTTGGAATTGTCATTGTAAATCAAACTAGTTATCAATTGTATGATCTGTCCTATCCGTATATTTGTAGACAATGATTTTACGTCAAAACTAGCACAATTTACTATTATCAGACTTAAAGAGTTGTATTAGAAACAACTGAATGACCAAACATGATTGTTTACTGTATTGAATAATTTTATTTATCTGTTACTGTTTTTTTTTTCAAATTAGTATTTTTTGTAATATTTTATCAAAGTTTCTATTTAAATGTAATAACTGGAGAAATTTTTTATCTTTCTTTAAGCAATTTTGGTGTATAAAAACTTCCTCTGTTGGAAGAAAAAATATAACAAAGTGATACACACTATCTTCTTTGCATTGGAAATCTCTGCCATCACTATCGGTTTGATGTCAGCCATTCGGGGTCATAACAACAGTTCAGATCCTAAACATTTTTACAGTCTTCATTCTTGGATTGGATTGGGTACTTTGGGTCTATTTTCTCTTCAGGTAAGCATTGTTTCCATTAAGAATTCAAAAGTCTTCCTGAGCAAATTTGTTATTGAATCATAACACTTAAGGTTTGTTTGGGAATAAATTTAGAAGCAAAATTGCAATCATTCTATAAAACGTGATGTTTCCCATTCTTAGAACTTTAGGAGTTGGAAAGATAAAACATGGTAAATACACTATGTAACACAAATTTTGTTCCTGAATAGTATGTGTTATTTCTTAATTGCTTATGTTATAAAAGTACAGAAAATGGCCATTATTCCCTTCAAACTTTGCTTTTGTGACCTGGATAATGAAATTTAGAAATTAACCAATTTTTTGTGTAAAAACGGGCAAATTTGCACATTCTCATTTACATAAGGTGTGAATAAAACAACATATGAATCAAGATTTACATGTATTTATACTAGAGTTATACCAAAATGAACAATAGTGTTTAGAAATGACTAGTTTTTCGAGATTTGCGACTGTAATGTAAATCACTTTCACATATCAGCCCCAAAACGTTTTTGTTATACTCTTCTTGGTAGCAGCGTTCAAAGCCCAGCATATCTTGGTGGAAGCGCTCGCCTTGCTCCTCTGAATATGCTCCCATGTTCTCCTTGAATTTATCAAGATGAGCGTCGAGAATATGGACTTTCAGGGACATCCTGCAGCCCATTTTGCCGTAGTTCTTCACCAAAACTTCAACCAGTTCCACATAATTTTCGACCTTGTGATTGTCCAAGAAGCTCCAAACCACTGCGACAAGGCTGGCCCAAACTTTTTTTTCTCCTTCCTACTGATGCTTCTTGGGGAATTCTGTGCACTCCAGGATCTTATTAATTTGTGGCCCAACGAAGACACCATCTCTGACCTTTGCCTCAGACAGCTTAGGGAAGAAGTCTCGAAGGTACTTGAAGGCTGCAGACTCCTTATCAAGAGCTATAAAAATTGTGTTATAGGACCCAATCTTATGTGCAATGGTGGGAACAATACCTTCTGGAGGTCCACACTTGACATTGTGCCTCCCCACAGAGAACTCGGTCCACTGTGGCCAGTGTTTTCTGTTGCAGTGTCCCTGCTGTCCCAAAGGCAAATATAACAGGAAAACGTGGTAAAGCCTCCTTAGAGACCCATCAGGAGTGTCACCATTTTAAAGTCTTCGATAACCTCCCAGCCATACTCATCATATTTAAGGCTTCTTGACGCTGTTGTATTCCTCTTTGAGGTGTACCGAAAGATATTTAAATTTTAAAAGGTCTAAAATGTGTATAATATAGAATCTTACTGTTCAAGCAAGCAAAAATTGTCCGTCTTACCTTCTAGAGTTGTTGTTTTTTTTGCAGTAGTCGTTGGTGAAATGAGGTGCCCAGGGTTTGTTGTGATCCCCGACAAGCATGCCGAAATATGCCTTGTGTGCTTCACACATTTTAGTAGATGCTGTCACAGAGTACTTTTCGCTCTTGTCTTGATAAATTGGCCACACACATAGCAGAATGCGTCTGGAGAATGCTTGTAGCTTTTTGATGCCATCTTTGATAAAATCAGATAGGTCTATGTGTTCATATAGGCAGCTGGAACTAAACTGAAATGGTGAGCCCTTGTAAGTATATTACTATGGAAAGTTTTAGAAAATTCTAAAATGTTCTTGAAAATTTTCGTAAGTTTTACAACATTATAAAGAGTTATAGAAAATTCTTCTAAGTTCGAGAAAATTCTCTATCTGCTACTCAGCACTGAATCCACCTGGAATGTTCTGGAAAAATGGGTAAATTTGAAAATTTCATAACCCAGGTCACAAAAGCAAAGTTTGAAAAGAAAATAAGTCTTGTCCATTTACTTTAGGCGTAAGCACTTGGAAAATAACACTTTCTGCCCAGGAACAAGAAAAAATAAAAATTTTGTTACATAGTAATATCATTCAAAGAGAAAAACCGATGACAAGTTACGCTCCTCACAACATAATCGCAGTATGAATGAATGAATAATTTTGACTAGGGTGTATAGATATTTGTATTTGTCAGTACTAACACTTTTATAAATTATTCGTGTGTGGAAATTGGTCGAGTGTCTTTGTTTTTTCTTCGTTAGCGTTATGTGGATTATACTGTTATAAGAATATCTCAAGAAATACACATGAATATGTGGAATTACTAGTAACTGAAAAAATAAACCGGTATGACTTCTTTATGACAAATGCAGATTCGAAACGTAGATGAGGTTTCACACTTACTTTTATAAGACGATCATAATGTTCCTAAGGAATGCAAATAATTAATAATTATGATGGCAGCGTTCTTTCTTCCTCAACTGTGTACAAATTCCTGTGATGTGTAATCTCAACCTGTATGGTATAATATGCAGCTTATGTGTTGTTTTAAGCAGGGAGTCACGCTGTCATTGACAAAACATTTAATTTTGGAACGTTTCGGAATTTGTGAAACCAATCTTCAGCGATCTGTTATAAATCATTTCAAGAATGTATGATATATCATGCAAGACAAGCAAATAGTACAATGAAATAAGTAACATAAATTTCATTTAAAATAGGGTGGGACTAAGATATACTATAGTTTTTCCGTAATTTTTTTTATTAATAACAACAACAAAAAATAATAAAACTTAATGTTTAATATTGGATATTTACTTGAAGTCAGTAAAAATCATCTTTCTTTGATCTGATGATCTTGAAGTTAGAAATATGAAACTAAATGTTCTTCGAAAAGTCTGGAACCATCAAAACTTCAACGAATTTTATGGAATTTGTTCTACATGCTGTCCTTGTAATTCTAAACATGTTTGGAAACGGCATTTTCATTCTCTTTAAACCATGTTAAACATAGTCTTCTGATTGCCATTTGTTTACACTGACAGTCTTCTGAGACTTAGCTAACAGCAGTGCGAATGATATTTTTATCCCTCTCTGAATGGGGTGCATTAAATTCTGTCTCAATGCTCCGCTTGGACCAATTTTCTTTACCACACAATAGCATTAACTCGATCTTCTCATGATGTAATCAAGACCTATCTGAAATTTAAAAAGACTACAAAACAGTATCAACTGAAGTAATGTGGCTGCTTTTTTCATCTCATATACCTGGTAAAGCTCGTTTCAATGGTTAACTTTCTAGACTTTGGATACAATGTTGTTTTTTTTTCAATTCGCGCCTCGTTAACTTCAGAAAAAGAAATCGTGCTCCGAACCTTCTGGCTGTGGTTTCGTTATAACGAGTGGTAACAAATTCCCACTAATTAAGTAGAATTAGTGGTGGGTTGTGTTGTCTAAATACCTCCAATCTAGTTTATAAATGGGGTCACGATAAGTGTATAGGCCTATAAAAAACATATTGATAGAGTGATTATATCTTAGTCCAGTTTTTTGTATGACTTTTTTATTTTTACGATTTGAAGTAAGACTTTACTGTTAGATTATTTTGTATACTAATTTTGTTTGGTGTATCTTACCATAAACCTTAAATAAAATATCGAAATTCTTAAGTGTCAGAAGATCAAATACTTTGTATTTCATCACGGTGCTTCTCTTCTTAATTAGTCTTCATTTTATGTTTAACGAATCAACTGCAAAGTGTTTCTTTAACTCTCACAAATGTCATAAAGTGACAGTTTGGGTTGTTTTATGGGAAAATTACTGGGAATTTCTGCCACTGGCTCTAATTTTAAGCTATCTACCAAACAAAAGGCAACAGCAGAACCAATTGACTATCACACCAGCCGTTTTGAGATACATTCTTGTCATCAAGTGTCACACCATACGCCTCAATAGCTGGAAGGACAAGAATTTTCTAAGTCGGTTTTCGATCCCATGGATACTAGGTCATGCAAGGTCGTTTGCTGAATTGATATTGTATAAATATTTTTTCTGTAAAATTTATTCTATTATAATTTCGAACAAGACAATGTTACATTACAGATTTGTAAACAGGCATAATGCAAATAAAGACAAATATATTTTTTGCTGTTATATTTTTATTCTAATTTAATTATTCAATTCTTTTCAAGTTTGTCGTCGGTTTTATCGTACTTTTGACCTTCTTGGCTTGTGACGCCACAACAACCAAGTTTCGTCACCAACTGGAACCTACTCATAGGACGTTTGGACTAATTATCTTCAGCATGGCAGTTGCAACATGTGTTGCAGGTCTAATTCAAACTGCTCGTCATAGACTCAGGTTTGAAATTTTCTTTGTTTATATATTAGTTGAATGATTTCTGTACGTTTAACAATGCTAAGTATAATCGATACATCAAACTGACAACTCTTGGGCGAAGTTTCAACAATAAAACTCAGCAGACGACACCAATTTTTCGAGGTACACAATAATCGATTCGCCTGAAGTTAAATGCAGAACAATGTATGATAAATACTACATATTCTTGTAAAATACACTACAGTATCTTCAGGAAATAAGAAGACATAAAGTATCTTTATGTAGACTGTACATGTACGTGTAAAGTTTGCGTCTTGTACAGTGACACCATTTACAAAAGCATTTCCATAAATTTTCTCCCTAGAGGCAAGCTGCATATCTCGTGTTTACACTGCTAGAAATTAGGTTTTCCGATACCTGTGGTGGATAGAGCACAGGAAGCTCACTGTGTAGCTTTGTGCTTAATTCCATAACTTTACTTCCGTATCACCAGTGTCTAATTCTGTATTTAAAATAAATTTGTTTCTAAAGTTCGAAAAAGGATTCGACATAAGGGAATCATTACAAATTGTTATATTCATGATGTGCTAAAAACACGTAGGTCCAAGAAGTCTTGACAAAAATCAAATACAAACCCTATAACCCGAGCGCTTTCGAAAGGTGGACCTTACTTCTTCAGTTTGCTTGGGATATAGGGTTTCTATTCCATTTTTATTACAAATTATTAAGTACGAAATGACTTCGAATAGAGATTTGGGTCCAGTGTTTGGTTTTTTAGAATTAAGCACAAAGCTACACAACGGGTTATCTGTCCTCTAACCTCCCCGGGGGTATCAAAACCCGGTTTGTAGCGTTGTAAGTTCGCAGACATACCGCTGTGCCAGTGGAAATGCAAGTTTATGAAAATAGATTTTATAAATGGGGTCAGTGTACAAGGTGAAATTTGTACACGTACATTTATTGTCTATATAAAGGAACTTCGTGTGTCTTTTTTATTTCCTTAAGATAGTGTAACTTGTTTCATCAAAACATGTAGAGGTTTTAAACGTATATTTTCCTGCCTTCAACTTTGTATAAATAAATTATTCTGCATGTCGAAGTGTTGATGTCGTCATCTTGTTTCTACTAAGCAGTGGCGGCGCCCAGGAGGGCTTCGGGGGGGGGCTTGACCCCCAAATTAGCCAAGCCACCCTCAGTCCCCCCAATATTGTTACCTACATATATTCATAAAATATGAAAAACACAATCGTCGTTGTTGCTTAACAGTTAATATAAAAGAGACATAGATTTGTAGAACTCAGCGTCTTCATTAAGACAGAAGTATGTGTCATGCGTCCCATAGCAACGTACTGAATGCACTGAAACTCATGCACTGTATTGCCGCTCCCTGTGTAATGCCATTCCATCTTGAGCTTTGACGAAGATTAGACAATCACGTTGATTTCAAGTTACAACAGATCATCAGGGATTTTACTTGATAAATCAAAGGTTTCACAGGTATTTACCCATTAATTTCATTTATCTTTTATTGAAAAGTAAAACATAGCATGCACGTATAAGTGTATTGTGTATAGGTCAGAGCTATGAAGCATTTAGTCGGTGTTGTATCCTCTGTGAGATCATTTTGCATTGTGTATCAGCCATCCAAAATTGTACTGATGATTGTGGCATACACTTAAAATTGTGACTTACAATCCAATTAATGTTATACTTATGATTAGATAATAACCTTACATGTTAACTGACCAAATAATATTTCTAAACAACTGTGGAGGAAAACCGACATTACATAAGAGCCATGATAGATGAACTGCTCTACACAGCCTGCCAGAATGAAACCCAGAGAGGTCAAGGGAAGGTAGTCAGTCAGATAACAAGGGCAATTTCCTGGAACTTCTTGACATGATTTCCAGGTATGATGAAATTGTGAAGAAGAAGCTGAGTGGTCCTGGCAATGCCAAGTACACGCACCGTGATATCCAAATCGAACTGCTTGACATCATAGCTGGAATGATCAGGAAGGATATCAGCAAAGAGGTCATGGAAGCTGAGCATTTTGCTCAAATGGTGGATGAAACAAAGGATGTGAGCAAACAAGAACAGCTTTCCATTGTGGTAAGGTACCTCCACAAACAGAGCCTTCATGAGGAGTTCCTGGACTTCATAGCTGCTGAGGGTCTGGATGCAGATTCATTGCTCAAGGAAATCATGGAGACTCTGGCTAAATGTGGTATTGACCATAATGCCTGCATTGGCCAGTGCTATGACGGAGCTGCAGTCATGTCAGGGCACATCAGTGGCGTACAGGAGAGGTTCGGAAGAGAGGTGTCTCAGGCTGTGTATGTCCACTGCTATGCACACAGGCTCAACCTTGTGCTAGTTGATTGTGTGCACAACGTCCAGGCTGCAGCAGAGTTCTTTGTGACAAGTTAGAAGCTGTACAAATTCTTCGGTTGTGCATGAAGAATTTCTGAAGGTACAGAAGGAGCTTGAACCCGTGGACCAGCACATAGAGTTGAAGCGACTGTCAGACACAAGATGAGCCTGCCAACATGCTGCTTGTCTGGCTGTGAAAAGAACCCTCCCTGCCATTGTGACAACCCTAAAGCGTCTTGTGGAGGGGGACAATGTCCACAGAGCCACTGAATCAAAGGGTCTGTGCACCCTTCTAAATCAGCAGTTCCTAACCAGTCTAGTGGCCATAGAAAAACTACTACTGATGACAAAACAGCTATCAGACCACCTCCAGTCACCTGACCTGCAGCTGGCCTCTGCATAAGACCTAATACAATCTGTGATGTCGAGAAACCCACTTGTTGAGAAATGTATATGCAAAAACGGCTCGTTTGGGTTGAGAAAATATTTTTTACATAGAAGAGCGAACAACGTTTCGACCTTCTTCGGTCATCGTCAGGTTCACAAAGAAAGAGGTAACTGACCGGAAGCTGACCACATGTTTGAAAGGGGTTGTGTAACTGAGTGTCGGAATGTAGAGGGCGGTATTAGATGTTTGAATATACAATTTTATTATTTTATCATATTAATATAGGTATAAAGGCGTTCCTTTATATTGGTTTATTTTGGGTTTAAGTTGTTGTATAAGTAAGGCTTCTTTAATTTTGCGTTTGTTTATGTTTGTTTCTTTATTTAGTATTTGAGTGTTTTCTGTGGTTATGTTGTGTTTATTTGACTTGCAGTGTTCGAAAACGTGTGAAGGTGAATTTTTATGTTCTTAGCCAACACAATTTCACAAACACTTTATTCCTACCTACGTAAAACCGACTCACGCACACCGCAAATATACGGCATCCCCAAACCTCATAAACCAGATTGTCCGTTACGACCAATAATGTCCACATATGAATCGTTTAATTACAATCTTGGTAAATACATAGCATGGGCATTCTCCAAATATGTAACATCAGCCAGCTCATTTATCAAAGACTCTTTTAATTTCAAGTCTAATCTAAATCAACTTAATCATAAACCCTTAATGGCCAGTTTCGATGTTATATCCCTCTTTACAGAAGTTCCAACCACTGAAGCCTGCAAGATAGCCTTAGAACTCTGTATCCGAGACCCTAAACCAACAATAGACATTCCCAGTAACCAGTTAGCAACCCTCATAGAATTCACCACGACAAAGACAAACTTCATGTTCAACAACCAAAACTATATACAAACAAATGGCCTAAGCATGGGCAACCCAGTATCACCAGTTCTAGCCAATATTTTTATGACACAAGTTGAAACACAAGCAATTAACATAGCATTACAGCCACCACTATACTGGTACAGATATGTAGATGACACGGTTGCGGGATTCAAATCTACAGAACACATACTTAATTTTTTCAATCACATTAACTCTATACATTCCAACATTAACTTCACATGTGAACAGGAAGAAAGCAATCAAATATCATTTCTTAACCTCAAAATTACGAGAACCGACACACAATTCAAAACAGAAATCCACCGAAAAATCACCCATACTGGACTATACATTCCTTGGGACTCAGCACATGAAACAAAACAAAAACTCAACATACTAAGAAACCAAATAAACACAGCAATAAAACTATGCTCACCAGATAAAATTAACGATGAATTAGACAAAATAAAACAATACTTCATCAACATCAATAAGTTTCCTCCACAAACCGTAAAAAACATTATACGCACACACCTAGACAGAAAGCAAAATCAACCAACTAAAGTAAATATATCTCACGAATCAAAAAATCACGAAACCATATACTGCTGTATACCATATATTCCTGACATCAGCAAACAAATAACCAACATTTGGCAAAAACTAGTAACAAAATATGACATTCCAGTTAATACCAAATTTATTCAAAACCCAGGCACAAAACTGAGGTCTATAATATGTAAAAACTACACTGACAAACACCACACCAACGTTATTTACAAAATACAATGTGATAACTGCCACGACTTCTATATTGGAAAAACAAGTAGAAAAATGGAAACCAGATTCAAAGAACATAAAAAGTCACCTTCACACGTTTTCGAACACTGCAAGTCAAATAAACACAACATAACTATAGAAAACACTCAAATACTAAATAAAGAAACAAACATAAACAAAGCAAAATTAAAGAAGCCTTACTTATACAACAACTTAAACCCAAAATAAACCAATATAAAGGAACGCCTTTATACCTATATTAATATAATAAAATAAATAAAATTGTATATTCAAACATCTAATACCGTCCCCTAGCCCCCCAGTGGCTCAGCGGTATGTCTGTGGACTTACACGCAAAAATCCGGGTTTCGATACCCGTGGTGGGCAGAGCACAGATAGCCCATTGTGTAGCTTTGTGCTTAATTCAAAACAACAACAACAATACCGCCCTCTACATTCCGACACTCAGTTACACAACCCCTTTCAAACATGTGGTCAGCTTCCGGTCAGTTACCTCTTTCTTTGTGAACCTGACGATGACCGAAGAAGGTCGAAACGTTGTTCGCTCTTCTATGTAAAAAATATTTTCTCAACCCAAACGAGCCGTTTTTGCATATACATTTCTAGTACAATCTGTCATCTCCGGTCTATCATAAATGAGGACTGAAGCAGCATAGAAAGTATTGGAAGAGACTGCTGAGAATATATGTAAGAAAGTGGGAACACGCACTGAGACGGTGCATCAAGGTGGACAGCGATCTGCCCCCAGACACCTGGACGAATTCATAATCACATCTACTACTGGCCAAAGAGATGAACCAACACCAGATGCCAGGAGATACACCTTCCATGCCATCATAGACAGGATGTTCAACGAGCTGAATAGAAGATTCTCCTCTGATGCCTGCAGTATTCTGATGGATGCAACTGCATTGAACCCCAAACACTCCACATTTCTGGACAAGCAAGCACTCTTAGGAATGGCAGCAAACTATGGTGTGGCAGAGGTTGACCTCGCAGTGGAGGTCCACCAGTTGAACCGGCTAATTGCCAGGAAGAAAGAAAAGGGGCAGAAGTATCCACACCATTGGAGTTTGCAACCATGCTGGAGCCATTCAAGGATGCATTCATGGATCTCCACAAACTTGTATGCCTCGCTGTGACCCTGCCTGTCACTTGAGCTACCTGTGATAGAAGTTTCTCAAGTTTGAAGCTTCTAAAGACATACTTGCGCAACAGCAGTGGTAACAACCGCACCAGCAACCTTGCTGTCATATCAGTAAACTCCAGGAGGGCAAAACAACTCAATATTGATACTGTTATAGACACATTTGTTGCCAATCACCAGAACAGATGCATTGTTTTGAAGCAATATTGACTATAAACACAACATGATGAAAGATAGTTAGCCTGATAGTGACCTTACTTTTCCTCAGAGTGTATTCACATGAGATAATTCGTTTCTGCTGTGTAAACTATGTCTTTATGTTATATTTCTTTTGATTTGTAGCTCTACTCTTAATGGTATATTAAATGTTCAATCTAAGCTAATATTGATTTTCTTTATTATTATGTATTACCTTGGGTGGAATTTAGGTGAGCTGCCTCTTTTACATATACACATATTTTCATAAACAGATTATTTCTAAGTTGTAATAATGAATTATTAATCAGAGTATGAGCTTCCAATGAAAACTGCATTGAAAACGCAGTTCAAAATAGCACACCTTTCTGAAATGTACCTTGGTATTTACATTATTATAATTTACCATCTATACTTCATATTGATGGCATTTTGGGAAGCCCCTCCACTGTTTACCTCAGCCCCTCCAACGAAAATATCCTGGCGCCGCCACTGCTACTAAGTAAGAAATTTGGGTTTTGTCTTTCTTTCAAATATTTTGTTTTAAAAGGTTTACTTTTACACTATGTCAGCATATTGAAAGTATTTATATAAATGTTGTGCTAGTACATTTTGCGTTTTATTTACTTTAACAGACTAAATCATTATTTGAGCATAGGAGTAGTGTGTACAAATTAATTTCAAAAATCGCCAAGTAAAATGTTTGTTTGTTTTTGAATCTCGCGAAAAGCTACACGAGGGCTGCCTGCGCTGGCCGTCTCTAACTTAGCAGTGTAAGACTAGAGGGAAGGCAGTTAGTCATCGCCACCCACCACCGACACTTGTGCTATTCTTTTACCAACGAATAGTGGGATTGACCATCTTATTATAACGCTCCCACGAGCATGTTTGGTACGACGGGGATTCGAACCCGCGATCCACAGATTACTAGTCGAACGCCTTAACCCACCTTGCCTACAAGTAAAATGAAACTATAATAAGTTGGTTACAACTATACGATGTTACGGTCAAGAAGGTAATGATAGCATTCAAGAAACTGAAAAAAGAACCTATAGAATACCATAATTTCCAATTCTAAAATATATATCATTGAAGGCTGGTTATCCTGCAATATTTAGATATGACGGTAACATAATCTGCACTGTTACTCGCGCTCAATTTTCTTAACTCTAGCAGGTATTAAAACTGGTTCTTTCAGCTGTTCAGGAAGACTACTATATTGATATAAAAGTCATGTGAAAAATATTCAGTACCAATAAATTTATACCAATATTTACAAACCAAACCCAATATTGTCAGGTGGTTAGGACGCGGATTCGAATCTCTGCCCCACAAGACATGCTCAACCTTTCAGCCGTGGGAGCATTATAATGTGATTATCATTGGTAAAAGAGTGGCACAAGAGTTGGAGGTGGGTAATTAATACAAACTGTCTTCCATTTAATATTTCACTGCTAACTTAGAGACGGCTAGAGCATATAGCCCTCGTGTAGTTTTGCACGAAATTCATAACAAACTAATTACCAAAAAAATGAAGTAGTGTATGAAGCGAAACTGGTATTGTTTGTCATCCTCTTGGTGTCTACTTTTTCTTATTAAATAATGAAGCACAACTTGCAAGAATATATTTAAAACCAAAAAGTCTCGGGTAATAATTTAAACTGGCTTTGTTTCTAGAACAGAATAAAAATGATGGAATTTACACAAATTTGCATTGGGTGAACATTCGATAATTAAAACTTTCTTTGGTGTTAAAAATATAACAAATAGGTATCCTATTCTTGCGCATGCGTCTAATAATTAGGCCATTATACACACACATATATATATATACATACTATAGGAATATTTTAGTATTTTGTACATTATATCACAGACATCTAACGTCGAAACCGTAGATAAATAATCGCTTGTAGTGAAATACTTGGTCTGTTATAGAAAAAGTATGATACATGAAAAATATCGGGGGTTTCTTTTTGTTTAAATCCAGGAAAGTAGAGTACTGTGCAAAAATGTTAAACCAAAGTCGAAAATTAGATTTCAGGCTACTTGTAAACAACAGTAGAAGATAAATCACAAGTGAAACATCAATATTTTGTTAATCTTCGTATATAGTACAACAGAAAACCGGTGGAAGTGCTTGATTGAAGTCAACAATGAGCTAATATTTTGTATGTTCCCCTTTTGCTTTAATAACTGCAGAAAATCTTTCAGGCATTGATCTAACTTATTTGACCAAACTCTAATTTAGAACTTTACTCCAACTGTCTCTGATACACTCCCACAAAATTTGATTTATTACGTTTTTAATATATTAAATCCCAGGTCTGCTTAATAGGGTTGAGATCGGGGCTTTGTGGGGGCCATTGCAACATTTGGTAGCTTCTTTCTATATTATTAAGACACTGCATGGGGTACCTCAACAGTTATTTCAAAACATAAATTTGATCAGTATGTTCTTTCAAACAGAACCCTTATTACGTTCTCTAGTACAATCTATGGGAATTCTCACCCAGACACATTCAATTGTCAACAGGGATCAGTCAGGCATTATCATAGTGTAAACATTTACATTCTGTAAAGGTATGGGAGAATTAACTCCATCAAATGAAAATAATGGCAAAATATTGTCTTGTCTTAACAATTTTGCACATTACTGTAAATTTTTCTTATTCTTTAACCAAATGTAACTTTTTGGAGGGTATTTCTTTGAAGATATAGCTTCCTGAAGCTGGCTTTAACTCCGTATATCATGCCTCTCAGTGAATAGCGGTAGACAGAGCACAAATAGCCCTTTGGTAGTTTTGTGCTTAATAACAAACAACAACAACCGTATATCATATATAAAATATCAAGAGTTAGCCCTATGTGGTATTTATGAACTTTTTTGAGATCGTAAAAATGGATTCCATAGTTACATCAGCTTTACAGAGATTTAGAAGTATATAAAGATTCTACTCATTACTACCCGATATGATAATTTCCGTTGAAACAAGCCTCTGAAGGATGTTAAGGCTACTCCTAGAGTGCAAACGTTGTCGAAGGTCTATTAATGCTGTATTAGGAACTTCACATATGTAGTTAAACAGGTTTGCGTTTTTTTCTATTTCGTCAGTTAATGTTCTTATGAAAATAATTACTGGTTTTAAAACGTGGATTTCTAGTCTTTGTCTACTACAAAATGTATGTGCAGCTTTATATTTATGACGTTTTGAGTCGGACGGTGTTCTTCTTTTGTCCATAGCTTTCACTTCACAAATGAGGGCGTTAGTCATGATTACCCTAGGGTATGGTTTCAGTACATGTTTATTTTCAAATATTTTGCTATGTAAATTTTCACTCCTAAAGAGAATATTTAAGATTGTTTTGTATTTTTTGCCGAAATGTGTCAGTTGGTTCTGCGTCTTTATCAAATTATGAATATTTTGCTTGAGGGAAATTTTATGCAATATTGTTAGCCATTAGTCTGACCGTAAAGCTTGCGATGGCAATGTTGAGTAGTTGGTGATTGTTGTAAATCAGATATAGAAGAGTTACAAATATTGCCTGTGGTATTGCAAGTCATGTCACTTAATTAAAAAAACACACCAGACATACAAGTCAATCAACCTTCTTATTTTCTTTACTGATATCTAATTTTGTCATATAGTGTGAGATAAACAGTAATATATTTACTATACGGTGACGTGGGCTGATTCAGTGGCTTTTCTTGTATAAATACAAGTTTTATGTGAAGTTGCAGGCGTGACTTAAAAACTGTTACAAGGTCAACAATCGATCAATTAAATCATGGTCAAACGTCACTTATCATCAATCAGATTTTAGCAGTGCATTGAAAAACATTTAGTTTGAGGTTCTCGTTTTTTCGTAAAAAAAACAATAACAATTTTAATTAATCCTATTTTTAAGCGATCAGTAAGTTAAATTAAATGTGTTTTTTAATATTACCCTGATATTTTCTATATTGATAACATAAAGGTTTATTTACATTACTTAGTCATATATTAAAGGCCGTTTAAGAGGATACTTAAATAATTATTCTTTGTTTAAATATATATGATTTACTACAATTGACATTACGTCTTTAGCAAGTTGTTCGAAAGTGATATATAAAATAATGTGTATTTATTTTCATCCTTTATTAAACGCAAACGATTTACATAAAATGGAACAACATATTTTTATCAGCTATACATGGTTCAGTGAACATAGACGATGGTAAAATATGCAACTATGATGATTCGTAAGGGCTTAGTTTTATTACAGTTAAGTGTTTTTTTTTTTTTATAGCAAAGCCACATCGGGCTATCTGCTGAGTCCACCGATGAGATCAAATTCTTGATTTTTAGCGTTGTAAATCCGTAGACTTACTGCTGTACCAGTGGGATTACGAGTAAAAATCTCTACCATAAATTGAATCATCGTCACGTGACGTTTTTATAGAAAGATTATTAACCTTTGTTGATCAATAACATTAACAGCTTGCTAAAGTTTGTTCGTAACTAAGCAGAAAGCTACAAAATGGGCTATCTCTACTCTTCCCATCACGGATGTCGGAACCTGTTTTTTAGAATTGTAAAAATTGCTTGCTGAAGAGTTCATGAGAGTTCTTACAGTTCTGTGAAATATTTTGTAAACGTCTCTAATTTTCGAGTTGGTGACTATGTTTATGAAATACATTAATGTGACAAACATAGTTAATGACACATTATTGAAAGCTTGTTTGTTTGCGAATTTCGCACAAAGTTATACGAGGAATATCTGCTCTTGTAGTTCCTATTTTAGTAGTGTAAGATTAGAGAGAAGAAAATTAGTCATCACCATCCACCGCCAACTATTGGGCTACTCTTTCACCAACGAATAGTGGGATTGAATGAACATTATGACGGCCCCACGACTGAGAGGGTGAGCATGTTTTATGTAATGTAGATTCCAACCTACGACTCTCAGATTATGAGTATAATGCCCTAACTATCTGGCCAGGTTTATTGAAGGCAACGAGAACATGTGTGATATTCTTAGGTACACTGATTTCTTGTAGGTATAGTAGTATCTTCAACTAGAAGTTCAGTGGAAAATTTATTACAGAGTTAAAATGTATTTTGATCTGACCCAGTTTAGAAAAGAGATTGGACAAAAATTTCACAATAAAACAAAAGAGTCTTATTTATTCACCAAATAAAATATGATAACACATACGCACTCAATGAATATATGAATAAAAATAAAAGCCGATTACACTTAACTTTTAATGTTGAAAGATCTATGCTAAGTAATAATCTAAATAAAAAAAGAGTTAGATCATTAATCTGTTTATTTATTGAAACATCACAGATTGCACTTGTCGCCCACATCATCTGGTCATCGTATTGGCAAATATGGCGAAAACCATCTTCAGTTATTTCTAAATCTCTGTATGACCAATATTATTGTAAAACACAATAGCACAAGTTTATAGAAATGACCATCGTCACTTTACATAGGAAATCGTATTAATACAAACGTACTACGAACAAAAATGTTTCTTTTTGTGAGGAAATTTTGCGAAAAAAAGCAATACTTCCTCCGTCAATTGATTTAAAGAAATATTTCGAAGATAGGAATACAACGAAAAAATTGCATAAAATAAAAATGTGTTTGAGTATATATATTTGTTGTTGTTGTTCGTGATATATATATATACACGTATATATATATATATATTCATCTCTGTATTACATACATCCATGATTTTACTGTACCATGTAGAATATATTGCACTGAATATTTCGCTTTTGATGCTTATAGAAATGCCAAGTGGTAAAGATCATTCACTTCCATAACATACTTTCATTGCGCTCAATGACAATAAACAGTGGCAGCTAGCGGAAAACACCTTAGCAGCTGCTTAGCAAAGCCGGTCGCTCTAACTTGCTGGATTGAAGTATTCCATTGAAGGTCAAAAACTTGTCAACAGTGCATTTTTTAATCTTCTTTTGCTAAACAAAATGCAGTTTTATTTAAGTCATTGACAAAAGACATTTATAAACTGTTCACTAGATAATCAAAAGACAGTTGTGAACTGTTCACTAGATAATCATGTTGCATAAACTCGTTGATCCAAGAGATTGGGTTTACTGCAGATTTATTATTTATTAATTGATATTTTGAGTAAAAATTGCCTTTAAATTTGCATCTGCTAGCGTAACATAATCTGCAATAACAGTCCTGAATATGTGAGCGCACTTTATTTCAATGGATGTAAAGATACATTAATAGTCATTTTGTATAACATTTAAACACTCATCAAAGTTTTAAAAAAAAGTCTAACATTAGGTCATATAATAACTTTATAAACTTCTTTATTGATAGGAGACCTATCTACACTAAAGCAAACACGTGCACAAGATAGAATGTTAATTTATCTCTTTATCAAATATAGACTGTAAAAGCTTAACTAATGTTAGGCGTAAGACAAGTAGAATTGTAGATTTTTGTACCTGTGATTATAATTCTTTTGTATTATTCTACATATGCTGTATTTAAAGAAGTACTATTACAATAGAGACTGTAAATGTTTTGCAGGTATATGCTAGTATGAAACATTATATAATACAATTGAATGAATTATATATATATATATGTATATAGTATCCTTTGGCATAACCCTGGCATGGCCAGATGGTTAAGGCACTCGATTCATAATCTAAGAGTCGCGGGTTCGGATCCCCATCACACCAAACATGCTTGCCTTTTCAGCCGTAGGGGCGTATAATGTTACGGTCAATCCCACTATTCGTTGGTAAAAGAGTAGCCCAAGAGTTGGCGGTGGGAGGTGATGACTAGCTGCCTTCCCTCTAGTCTTACACTGCAAAATTAGGGACGGCTATCACAGATAGCCTTTGAGTAGCTATGTGCAAAATTCAAACCAAACCAATCCCTTGGCATGGGTTAAACTGCATTACATAGATAAATCTCTTAATATAGCTAAAATATCACTGTGCACAACGCGATACCATAATATATGATTTATATACAATAAATGAATGTCTTTTATGTAAATGAACGTAATACACGTTTACCTACAGCATATATTAGCGGCGCATTCCATCAGTATGAATTCAATACTTTAGTAAAACATTTTTTGTTTTACGTTAAAGCTTGAGTGAAATATTTCTAGACTTAAGAAATTAAGGAAACATTTATTTCAGTCATACGTGAAATAGTTAACAGAAAGATTAACGAAACAATCTTGTGTTTAATAAAACATTTTTAGATTAAACTTCTTTTTAGCTTCATAGCAAATTCTCTATGAAAATGCGTTTATTTCTCATTACTTCAAAGAAAATACTTTTCAGTCACATAGAAAAAAATTAATGAAAAATGAAAAAATGAAAAAATGAAATTCAATTTCACAAAAAATCCAAGGTAGTTTTAATTTAACATGCTCGAGAAACTATTTTTGTACTGCACAAGAAAGAGGAGATTAATGAAACTTTATTAGTTTTCAAACTTAGGTGAAATAACTTGAGATAATTAGGCTATCCCCAGCCTTTTAGAAAATAAATAAATGCCTTGGTATGACTTATGAACAGGTTTTCGAAATACACTTTTCATATAGCTAACACCTGTTCGTGGAAATAATATATATATAAAGCAATTCAGTTTTAGAAAAGACATTTTACTCTCGGGTAATACGGAATGTCAATTCACTAAAACAACAGATTTTCTAAAATGAACGTAGAATTCATATTTGAAGATTTGGTTTTTCATGTGATGTACTTTGTCTATGTTGGATCTCTTTTGCTATTGACCATTTCCATTGCGGCCATCCTGGCCCCTGGTCTCTCCTATTTCTCGCGCAACTGCTATCAGAGTCTGACTATAATATTTCAATCAAGTAGTCTACTGAAGGGTGTAATGAGCTGGGAATTTGGAGTTATGTGTTGGCTTTGTCACTGGTGTTCTATCACCGGGGTGGAGGTCATTAAAGCATATGTTGATGAATCTCCATCTAACATTGTAAAGCATGTTTCTTGAGATCTTGTGGTCCTACCACAACTATGTGTAGATATCATTTCACTATCTATGAAATTCATGGCATTTTCCAATGGATCATTCAGTGAATTTCAATCCTGCCTTTCTTTTTATCTGGAAGAGCAGGTGATTGTAATAGTATTGGCTATGCAAGTTATGTTGCTGAAGCGCTGAAGTCTGGAATATATATTGAAAACATGCATAATAGTGATTAAATCTTTTGTTAGGGTTTTCTGTTCATGTAGAACGTGTTTTAGCTTTAGCCAGCACAGAAAGTGGTGTAGCTGTCTTGCAGGAATTAACACAAAACATAAGAAAATACAATACAAAACTTAAACAACAATAGAGTTTTATTTTTGGTGCAGGTTAGGGTACGTTTCAAGCTACTTTGATCCAGTAAACAATACAATATAAATAAATAATTTCGCCGATAAATACATAAATGCACACACTACGTGTTTCGATTTCAAACCTGTACATATTATTCATTCAAGAATCATTCTTAGGTTTTAACAATTAACATAAACTGCAACAAAACACTGTCTACATGCATCAGAAATCTCTCCCATTTCAACCTTCGTTATCCATTCAGAAATGACAAGTGAATTCCTCTGGCTGAGTGCTAGAAGTAGGCTTAGTCTGATTTTATCATCCACATGATTTACTAGTATTTAGAAGCGAGGTCTAATAAGTTAACCCAGAAAGCATCTTTCAGTGCATCTATTTATCATTGCGTCTGTCTAAAGACAACACAGACAGAATCTTGACATACCTTCTGACAGTAATGAGAGTTACAAACCCGATCTGGAGGTAGTATTATTCCTTGCGTTAGGGTTGTTATTTAATATGACATTTTAACAAATGATACAAAAGAGGCGTAAAACGGTATTTATAGGATTACAAAGTTCTTTAAAGTGATGCCCTTGATACCGAGCATAAATATTATTAACCTGCTAAATAAGTACTGTTTGGGCCAACTATAAGTGTAAGTTACCTTTTTTCAAGAAATACGCTTGAAAACATTTTACTAAACATGGTTTTAAAAAGTCCGAAGTAGTGTCAATACAGCGTTCCGACAATAGGAAAGTACAAGTGTTTCCATCACACCTCTGCTCATAACCAAAAAGAGAAACAGCCTTACTAAACCACCAAACACTATACAACATATCAGAATTATTCCTTTAAAACTAACGTTAACCATAACAGTTTTTGAGTGTTTTACGAAACTGCAAACCTAATACTAAATGTTTTTAATTAACTTTTTTGAATGATATATAAGTACGATGTACTCGAGTACAACATGATAAGAACTAATGTGTCTTTAATAAAAACACGTGAGATGTGAGAGATCCGGCCAAGAAAGGATTTAGCGTGTGACTTAAAGAAATGAAGTCAAAATTGGCGACATTCATTTATTATGTAGTTGTTTTTTCATTCTCTAATATTTTCCTTCAGTTTGTTTGAATTTTGGGCAAAGCTGCACAAGAGTTATCTCCGCTAGCTGTCTCTAATTTGGCAGTGAAAGACTAGGAGGAATGCATTTAGTCATCATCCACCCACTGCCAACTATTAGTCTAATATTTTACAAACATTATAGTCTTTTATAACATTATAACGCTTCCTCAGCTGAACGGGTGAGTATGTTTGAACGAGGATTCGAACCTGCGACCGTCAGATTGCGAGTCTAGCATCCTAACCACATGGCCATACCGGACTCAATTATGTTAGAAAAAAGACAACTTGCCTGTGCTATTACTTTCTCAGTGCAAGTGTGCACTCGTGATATCACAGCCTTTATTTCACTATAGTGGCACCTATTTCAGTATAAAATGATAATTTGTCATCAAATAAGCTAATGTCGCTGTTTCTAACAGTACTTGTTTTAATACTCGAAAATACTTGGCATGATCCTCAGTTCCTACTTTAGTTAGCGCAGAACTAGCGTGTTACTTATGTAAAACAAAGCATCGAGTTAAGAAACTTTGAAGTTATTTCTTGTTTGTACCTTTACAAATTTGACCCAGTTTTTGTTGTTCTTTGTTTCGAACCTTCCCTCCTTATCCACTGAAGTGTTGTATGCAGGTTTCTTTCCGCAAAACAAATGTTTCAACTGTAGATATATATAATATACATATAGTTGATACTTTTTCCTACGTGTTAATCTGATCAGATATTGTTAGATATTATTTGTAAATTTTGTTATTTAACTATGCGAAAATAATTCTTTTTGACTCATTAGAAATGCCATTTTAGTTTTTACTCTCAGAAAGTATGTTTGTTTGTTTGTTTTTTGAATTTTGTACAAAACTACACGAGGGCTATCTGTGCTAGCCGTCCCTAATTTAGCAGTGTAAGACTAGAAGGAAAGCAGCTAGTCATCACCACCCACCGCCAACTCTTGGGCTACTCTTTTACCAACGAATAGTGGGATTGACCGTAACAGTATAACGCCCCCACGGCTGAAAGGGCAAGCATGTTTGGCGCGATCGGGATGCGAACTCGCGACCCTCAGATTACGAGTCGCACGCATTAACACGCTTGGACATGCCGGGCCCTATATGTTTGTTAAGTGTCAGCTGAGAAAGTATTGTTATGATTTTTTTGTTTTGTTTAGTAAGTGATCTATATTATTTAATTATTATAAATGTAATTACCCATTTTTACAATATTCTACTTGCGAGTGCCATGAGGGAGTGACAGTATATTGTAGTAAAGTGGCTAATCTCTTCAAAACAAAGAAAGTTTTACATTAATTTCCCATTATTTAAGTAATGGAAGAAAAGCGTCTTTATCTTAGCATCCTATGTTAAAAGTTTCTTTTGTAACATTAAGATTATAATCTATTTTATTTGTTAAGCTCGAAGCTACACAGTGGGCACTGTGCTCACCACGAGTATCGAAACCTGCATGTTACTATTATAAGCCTTCAGGCCTACCACTACACCAGTAGGGGATATAATTCGGTTTATAAGCTGGTAATGGCACAATCTGCTGAAACAGAAACTTAGTGTAAGTTTGAAACCATGTTATTTCAGTGTTTAAGTAAAACTGTACTGCTGGAGAACACTACTTAGTCTGCACATAACGTTCTTAATTAACAGAGTAGGAAAGTAATTACGTGAACTTACACATATGGCAACCTTATTCGGGTTCACCTGTGTATTTAGAGTAGGTTGAGTCTTATATTGACTCTTCAGTTCAAAACAAATGACAGTCTTTACGCGATTGTTCAGCCATTGCTGGACTCACCTTTCGACAAAATAAGATGGGGTAAGTGCAGGTGTTCAGGCTATCATAAACAGGGGTGGTCTTAGTCATTCTGGATCTTTGGGGATAATTCAGTAAATGGAGCCCCATAATGATAAGAAACCTAAGTAGATTAAAAAGCATAACATCGGCGACCCTTCCACGTGTGGGGTCCCGAACAGTTACCAAGTTTGCCCAACATATAAGACCATCTATGACCATAAATAATGCATTATTGTTCCTTTATTTCGTTTCTCCCAATTTTTAAATGTAATTAGTTCATCTATAACGTAAATCGTTAAGCATAACTTATTTCTTTATTAGTGGTAAAGACGGAAAGGAAGATTACAAGGATCTACGTGAACAGGGCATCGTTATCAACGTCCTGGGAATGATAATCATATCACTAGGAATCTTGCTGCCCTACGTGATCCGCAGTAGAAGCATCGAACATTAATTTCTAAACTGAATCTCACCACAACTGAGTATTGGACTTTCAAGATCAGGCTTTCTCCTACCTTGGAGAACGAAGTATTAATCGAGTTGTTGTTGTCTGTCGAAGTGGTGATATACTAAATCTTTATGTTACATAACCCTAATGATTAAAAATATTAGAAATTAAAGCCTATAAGCCACGAATCACTCAAAAGTTAACTATAAATTCAATGTAAATACTTATGGTAAAATTCTTCTTCGATAAAATTTTCGTAAATTCAAATTGTGTGTAGCCTAGTTTTGAAGTACTGCAAATTTGAATTAGTAAATAGAAAAACTGGTAGAAAACAAACAATAGTCACTTATCAAATGCAACGATAGTGTTGTAATAAGTTTACATTTTGTATACATTTTGCGCAGTAAATGTGAAGTGAATCAAATTAAATTTTAAATATAAATTATTACCTAAATTTTTAAATTAAATATTCTTTGGTGAGCTACTTTAATCCAACTTTCTGTAATAAATCTATTATAATCATATCTTAATTATAAATGTTACACAGATTATTATTATTTTTAGTTTATAAACCTTTATTCTAGTTTTTAAGATAATCAACATGCATTCAATTATTGTATTTAATAGTTTCGAAAATATTTCCTGAATTACGTTACTTGACTGTTGCCATTTAACAATGTTCAAAATGTATTAACATTACAAAACGGTTTTAAAAGTTACAAGTAGTTACAAATAAGGATTGAAGATGCATTGTACATGAGTTGTATCTCATATTTATAGGTATATGTAAGTAACTCGAATTAAATTTTGATACTTGTGATGACTTGTCAAAATAGTTTTTAATTGAAAATGTTAATAAGTTACAGTAATTTATAATGAGTAAATGTCAGTGGATAAGAAGAAAAGTCTTGTTTGTTTTGGAATTTCGCACAAAGCTACTCGAGGGCTATCTGTGCTAGCCGTCCCTAATTTAGCAGTGTAAGACTAGAGGGAAAGCAGCTAGTCATCACCACCCACCGCCAACTCTTGGGCTACTCTTTTACCAACGAATAGTGGGATTGACCGTAACATTATACGCCCCCACGGCTGGGAGGGCGAGCATGTTTAGCGCGAACCCGCGACCCTCGGATTACGAGTCGCACGCCTTACGCGCTTGGCCATGCCAGGCCTTTTTTCTTTCTCTATGTTTTAGTTTTGTTTTATTTATTTTTAAAGACTCTTAAGCTCTACGACCTAATAACGTATTTTTTCTGTACATTAACCTGGTCTTGTTTTGAAATGATATATTTAAAGCCATTTGACCTATGTATGTAGTTTTGTTGTCACACCTCGTCATCAACAGGAATTTCATACCGTTTCCTCACCACACTGCACAAAGTATTGCTTGGTTTTGCTTAGCGGTTTAATTTACAAAGATTTTATTAATAAACGCAGACTAAGCTTGTTTAAAAATGAGCACTAATGCATTACTGAATTATTTTTCTAAAAAAAAATATAGCAGTTAAAGTATGAAGCTGGAAGAACCCAATACCCAACTCGCTAGGCCATTTCTCTCATGAAACTCTAAAAAATGAGATAGACAACAGAAAATTTTATTAATATATACTTTGTATTAAAGAAAAAAATGTTATTTGATGCTAATGAGAGTTGTACGACTTTGAATGATTTTCTGTTACAAGGTAAATGGTTTACCACGCCCATCGCTTCAGATCGACCTAATTATGAATAGTTTGTCGTAATTTCAATCTTTCTAGGAAAAGACCAGTTTTCCCATTGTTGTTCTACAAACTTGCAGTCATTGACTATTTGTTACGCATAAATATAGATTATTGTTAACGAGTTTCTTTGTTAGGAGCCTGATCCTCACGGTCTTACCCTCTTTTTAAATACTGCAGACATAAATGTATGCGTATGTAGATGTTTACATACGCTGTATGTTTCGTTGTTTTTATTGTATTTACTGTTGTATTTAACTTGAAATCAGAATGTCCATAATGTACTTTAATTAACTAGTCACTGTTAGAGCTCTTTGTAAATAATGGATAGAAACTAACAGTGAGATTTTAACACATAGATGTCCAGATCTTTCTGTTATTAATGTTAATGTGGGAAATCACCAATCCCAACATCAGAATGATGTATAGTCCATCATTATGTATGCTTCAGATTATTTTATAACTTGGAAGTACTGATATAGATGTTAAAATGATTTTATGGTGGGGTACTGAATCACCCTTGAAAAAAGCAAAACTGGAACTCTTTGTTGTTAAGATATAATGGAGAAAAAATACAACAATTAACCAACATCAACACGTATTTATCATTTGAACTAAAAGATGATTTGCTACAATATTTACTGTTGACTTATATAAAATAAACATAATGAAATGTAAATCATACTATTTGACACTACACACTCTTTTTAACTTCAAGGTTGAAGTAAAGTACTTGTAGAATTGAGAACATTAATTTCAGGCCTTTGCTAATAAATAAACAAACCCTCTTATAATCCAGACATCACTTGAATGTTTCAAAGTGTATATATGGAATAATGTTGAAGTAACTGATTTGTTTTAGACCACTTAGACTATATTCTGTCGTTGTGCGCAGTAACTTCAGAACACTAAAACCCTCTAGTAGGCAGCTTAGAAGATAAGGATCACTAATCATCCTTTCAGTGGTTGATGTAATTGTTTACTGCATTTTTTGTCTCATAATTGCTCCATCTGCAACATTAAAGGTAAAGACAAAATATACTGTAGATATTAACCATCGGCTCTAACTCAATGGCTATCTTTTAGTATTCAGATTCTACAAATATATTGATTTCTGGCTCGAAACACCAACCTAACTGTTCCTCAATCCCAGCCATACCATATTGGACATTATTTTATGAACTCCAAGTCCTGAACCATCTCACATTCATTTGACCCACCTAAAACAGCCAAACAGATATCTAAATGATATTCCTCTTCATCAGGCGATTCGATATTGTTTGTTTGTAAAATACTCTAATACTTTTTGATTCCACTCCTATAATATCAATCTAATTCTTCATACAACCACGTACCAAACATCCCACAGTAACATATGTCTTTACATTCTCATCAAATTGAACATTCATTCACGCATCGTGAGATCACTACTAATCATAGTGTGACAGACTAAGCTTTGTAATAACCTAAATAAGAACTAAATTGAGGTATTATCGTGGCAGGATATATAAAAGATACGCCTAGCTTGCAAAATCAAACTTTAGTTATTTTATCGTGTTATGAAAATATCGTCCAACGTAAACTGGACTGTTTAGATAACTCGTTTTGTCGATCCGTATGAGTGAACATGGTATTGTCAAGTGCATGTTTTTATCACAACTAATACCTTAGACAATTCTACAAACAAACATCTATTAAAGTTTACTCCTTCATTTGTCTAGGCTGCTCAAACTATGCCATCCACTGATCAGCCAATTTGTCAACAGTGAACTGTGTTGGAGTATCGATCAACAGGTAGGCTTTGGTCAACTTGAAATATTCAATCACGACCAACATATATCGGTTTCTGGTCAGACTAGATTAAAATACAAGTAATTTACAAAGGAGAATACTTACGACTCTCTTGCCCAGCTATTTTCTAGTTTATTTATTTGTAGTTAAGCACAAAGCTCCACAAAGGGATATGTGTCTTCAGTCCCCCATGGAATCGAAACCCGGGTTTTAGTATTGTAAGTTCTCAGGCATATTGCTGTGCTATGTTTACACCACGTATCAATATTTCAATGAAAAAAAAAAACGTTAGAAAAACAAAAGGTTTCACATTTTGGCAGTGACACACCTAACAACTTATTGTTCTCTGTATCATGAAATTTCTGAACTATCTCCTACTTAAATTACTTAAAATTAATCTATGCCAGTACATGCTTAAATGGTTCATAGCATTAGTACAAACACCATCACGAAATTGTTAATACAAGTGTTCACGTTACATTCATTAATCTACAAGCATCACCCTCCACATTGTTGCATGTCATGTACCACCCAAGCTAGATTTGGATCATTTAGTTGCTTCCCTTACAGTTCCAAGCTTGTCACCTGTGAAGAACCGCAGTAAATGATTCCTTCTCGATTTTTGAAGTTAATGAACTATTCCAGTAATGCATGATCTATTCGAATAATGAACGTCCTATTATGCAAGTAGTGAAGATATTATTCGACAAGTACAGCAACTGCAAGTAGTTCTTTCCTTTTCATGAAGTATTATTGTTAAATCTGTCAAAAAAGGATGAGAAATCATAATAACACAATCAATATGTATATCTCTGACAATAAAATTCCACGCTTAATGACATCTATATCTTGGACTAGTGGACAGAGTTTCTGAAGATAAACAAATACCAAGTACGCAACTAAAATATATTGTCGTGAATCAAACACTTGGTTACAGTCTTTAGCCTATCTAAAATTTATTATCCTTAGGCACATTCGATAACAGAGGTACTATCAAAAATATGGCTTCTTTCTTAGTTTGAGGCTAAAGACAGTCTTTAACAGCACTTTAGCTGTAATGGCTTATAACATTCCAAATTATAATGAATATCATGAACTGTCAATTTGTAAGATACTAAGAAATGCCAAACCATGTCAGGTGCGAAATTTATTTTTATTTAATAATATAAAACAAAAATTGGGATACATTTTAAAGGTGTTGGTTTGGATATGCCAGTATTTGGAGTTTTCCTGTAACGTGAGAGGCTAAGTTTTAAAACTAGTCACTGTGGAATACTTTCCTGTGCTAGAAGTGTAAAAAAGGAAATTAAAATGATTTGTAATAATGATAATGAAAGCCAAGGAATATTGAAGATCTTGATCAACAAATTTGTGTAGTTTCGAGTAAATGAGTTCAAACTAGCATGTTGCAATGTGTTAAATATCAAACAATTAATAATATGCACTAACGTCACTAGACAAACTCACTGAATATCAGTTGTTATTGCGTTAACCCGGAGTATTTGAATTAGAAGTAGCAAGTTACAAAAGGTGTCCTGAGTTTTAATTTATTGCTAATTCTTCTAATTCCAAACCAGAACTACCAAAATCGTATTAAGGCTAACAAATATTAATCTAAGCCTTCTGAACAAATAAACCAGAAGTTGTTTGAATTTTAAAGTAATACTTTAGTGCAAAAATTTCACTATTTTGTATTAAATGTAATGGTCAACTTAAACAAAAAACAAGGGAAGGTTTATTAGAAGATGAAGTGATGTGCACAATTTTTTAATGTTTTGTGAATCTTAGTATATTTATAAGGTCTTATGCAGAACTGTTCAAGACACCAAAAATCACAGACACCTTTGTAGACAACTTTAGAAGCGTTCAAATAAATTTGCAATCTAATGTTTTTGAAGTATCAGATTTAGTCAATGATTTAAATTATATGATAATTTGTCTCTCAGAAGCTAAGCTTGTTTTGAAAATTATATCTAATGATACAGATATTCCAAACCTCAAAATATTTGGAAAGATAAGCGCAATGTTACAAATGTAGATCAAGCACACAATTATCTCAAGTTTAGAACAATAAGCGACTCACGAAGCTAGCAAGTGAAGAGAGAAATATAGTGATCTGTTGTAAGTAGAGTGAAAGAGATGAAAATCGATGGAAGAATAACTAAAACAAAACATTTTATTTGTTAAAAGTAAATAATGAAGTTGAACAAAGGCTGGTCAACAAACAATTTGTAAATATTGGTAGATGGAAACAGTATTCTATATTGTATTTTTATCTCAAGATATCTGTAATTATTTTTACACTATCATTAATTCAACAATTCATTACGATGAATTAAAGACAATTTCTTAAATTAAAAATAAGTTTCATTGTGAAAAATAAATTAATTTTCTTAGTTGAGTGCGTATCCCAATAACTTTCACACTGTATAACTTTATAATACCTATGGTTGTCACATTAATTGCTGATTGATGTTTATATATTCAAGATCGTTTCAATTATTATAACGTACACAGCTTCTGTATAATGAACTTTAAAAATAAACCTCGTTGTAAAGAATAAATTATTATTATTATTCAAATACATTTTGCAATATTATTACCACGATATGTAATTCTAAGTAACATCATTTTCTTTGTTGAATATGTTCCTACGCATTTGAGAGCGGCGGATATTACACTTACTCCTAAATTAACAGCTTACTTTGCCTCTCTGTGTATCAGTGGCAAACTTAAAGGCTTATAACGCAAAATAATGTGTCAAGGTTTTATACCCACGGTAAGTTTAGTGCAGAACGTCCATTGTTAAGCGTTTTGCTTAAACACAAACAAACAAAAAAACAAGAAAATTATAGGCCTACCAGTAATTAAAGCCGTTTAGAAAACATTACTTGAATGTTTAATAAACAATAGACGTTTTAAACAGGATAAAAAGTAAGTAAATCACCCGACAATCACAGGGAATTTAAAGTCGCATTGGAACGACATGCATCATAACTATACTTCAACATAATTTAGTGGTTTGTTATGTAGTGTATTGCCACCAAGAATATATCACTTTTTTGGAAAAAAATATTTTGTATCCCTTCCCGATGCAAAATATACACACACTCGGAATTAAATGTGTGTTCAGATTGTGGATTTAGATTTTCCAAAACAGAGATATGCGTTCTTCTTAACGACATTGGTAAGTAATGGAATATGGAATAATTTGGGGTAGTAAAGATCATCCAAAGAGAAGCCTGAGACAAGTTGTACCAGACCGTGGTAAACATGGTTCATGTGATAGATAAAAATTCACCAACACAACCAATAAGGTTATTGAATAAGTAATAGAAGTAATGCGTAAATATGATACTTTCATGATAAATAATTCAACCATCGCATATTTTAAGCAACTGAAAAATTAAATGGGTATTCATATGAAAACATATCAGTGAAGTCACTCTATTCAGCACCTGTGGATCTATTACGTAACTGAACTGTTAAAATTAATGCTGGAGAACCATCATATACACTAAATGAAAAGTAATCAAACAAGAATAGTGTGCTTTGAACATGACAGCCCAACGACGGAGACTTGTATGATAAAATCTATACTGCAGGACTAATGTTAAGATAAGTGGTCATTAGACAGAGCATGGTTGGACGTGTCGATTGGTGAAGGTAGCGACTTGTTGAGATTCCAAAGTCATTTTAGTATAATGTACTCAACCTTTTTAAATCATGCTGTTCACTAATGCTTCTCCAACCAAGTAGAAGATCAGATTCAACTTGGTCTTACACATTTGACTCTTTGGCGTATTTTGTTGAAAATTAATATAAATCCCAGCAAAATTGAATTTTTAATATCCAACATTTCTAATGAGGGTAAAAAAAATAAGTGATTCCAATTTACTTATTTATAGTCATTTCATTTATTTCAATACGCATGCTAATTATTTAAGAAGCATTTTAATAAAACTATAAGTTGGTTGCAATGTATTAGAAATAAATTACGGAATAACATTGAGTGTTATTGAAAGTGAATTAATAGCAAAATTTTGTAGTGTTTTGCAAGGTTTCACAGTAATACAGGTATCTAACCTCAATTTAGTGATGGCTTTATTAGAGATTCACCGCCAAAAGTCAAGTGAAAATTTTTTAACTGCATCCTAGCAACTTTAGAATCAAATTCTTCAAAAACATAATAATTATACTTGTAAGACTATACACAATTGTAATCCTCAGTTTAATTTCAGTTTTAACCATGGTCTCCAAAGAATTACTTGTATAGTTAGATGTGAATTTTATAGTAAGGTTTAAGTTATTAAGAAAATTAATAAGTTCTAAAAGAGATTTATTTTAATGTTATCAATACAATGGTGCTAACTTTCAAACTTTTGTTAAGTTACAAAGTATGCTGAAAAAGAATAAAAGTTTCATAAAAGTGTTTAAAAATAATAGTGACATTTGTTTGTTTGTTTGGAATTAAGCACAAAGCTACACAATGTATCTGTACTCTTCTTGCCTCGGGTATCAAAACCTGGTTACTAGCAGTGTAAGTCTGCAGACATGCTGTTGTGCCACTAGGTAGTGATAGTAACATCAACAGAAGTGTTATTACCCAAAGCAGTATCTAGATTTTGATTGTAAATAATTAGGTAAGTTAAGGTTGAAAATGGAACAAATTACAACAGAATTTCTTTATTTCAGGTCTCCTGAATAACATACTTAGTCTTATTAGCCTAATTTGCATAAAATCAATATGGGTACCAAATATCTACATGTTATATTATATATTTGCTTTTAGATACACGTTTTCACAATTTAAGATTCTAAAATAGGATTTATTAGTATGGAGAATCACGTCGAAACCATTTGGATTTTATTAGATGAATGGTTCATTAACATAATTCCAATATGACTACCAAATACTAATAAGTAACTGTGTCTCGTCTGTGTTTAATTGTCGGTCGGATCTGTTAATTATGAGGTTAGTTAACAAAGTTTAAAATTTACTTAACAAAGGACTCAACTTCGCAATAGCATCTAGGTACATTCCAACCATTAAATCAAAACATGTTTTGAAGATCTAGCCAGGAGACTTGTGATACTTTCTACAGAAAACAGAAACAACCAACAGAAAGAAGACAACTTAGATAATTTTATTGACATCCAACAGCCAAACTTTCCAGGTAAAATTACAAATTTATATTTTCCAGAAACACCTAAAAACAACATCTTAAACGATTTTTTCAAAGAATTTTCTCACAAAACCATCAACATAATTTCACAAAACAGAAAACTAAAAACAACCTTACAAAAAGAGACATTAATTCCATTAAAAACCTAAAACAAGACAAAAACATAAAACTTCTAAAAGCAGATAAAGGTAACGCTATAGTCATAATGAACACGAACGAATACACCCAAAAAATGACGAACATCCTATCAGACACGAACAAATATAAACCAATACACAAATCCAACAAAGACACACGAGACGCAACTGAACAAATTACTACTACAAATGAAAAAAACCAACACAATTTCACAAACACTTTATTCCTACCTACGTAAAACCGACTTACGCACACCACAAATATACGGCATCCCCAAACCTCATAAACCAGATTGTCCATTACGACCAATAATGTCCACATATGAATCGTTTAATTACAATCTTGGTAAATACATAGCATGGGCATTCTCCAAGTATGTAATATCAGCCAGCTCATTCATCAAAGACTTTTAACTTCAAGTATAATCTAAATCAACTTAATCATAAAGCCTTAATGGCCAGTTTCGATGTTATATCCCTCTTTACAGAAGTTCCAACCACTGAAGCCTGCAAGATAGCCTTAGAACTCTATATCCGAGACCCTAACCCAACTATAGACATTCCCAGTAACCAATTAGCAATCCTCATAGAATTCACCATGACAAAGACAAACTTCGTGTTCAACAACCAAAACTATATACAAACAAATGGCCTAAGCATGGGCAACCCAGTATCACCAGTTCTAGCCAATATTTTTATGACACAAGTTAAAACGCAAGCAATTAACACAGCATTACATCCACCACTATATTGGTACAGATATGTAGATGACACGGTTGCGGGATTCAAATCTACAGAACACATTCTTAATTTTTTCAATCACATTAACTCTATACATCCCAACATTAACTTCACATGTGAACAGGAAGAATGCAATCAAATATCATTTCTTAACCTCAAAATTACGAGAACCGACATACAATTCAAAACAGAAAATCACCCATACTGTACTATACATTCCTTGGGACTCAGCACATGAAACAAAACAAAAAGTCAACATACTAAGAAACCAAATAAACACAGCCATAAAACTATGCTCACCAGATAAAATTAACGATGAATTAGACAAAATAAAACAATACTTCATCAACATCAATAAGTTTCCTCCACAAACCGTAGAAAACATTATACGCACACACCTAGACAGAAAGCAAAATCAACCAACAAAAGTAAATATATCTCGCGAAACCATATACTGCTGCATACCATATATTCCTGACATCAGCAGGAAAATAACCAACATTTGGCAAAAACTAGTAACAAAATATGACATTCCAATTAATACCAAATTTATTCAAAAACCAGGCACAAAACTAAAGTCTATATTATGTAAAAACTACACTGACAAACACCACACCAACATTATTTATAAAATACAATGTGATAACTGCCACGACTTATATATTGGAGAAACAAGTAGAAAATGGAAACCAGATTCAAAGAACATAAAAAGTCACCTTCACACGTTTTCGAACACTGCAAGTCAAATAAACACAACATAACCATAGAAAACACTCAAATACTAAATAAAGAAACAAACATAAACAAACGTAAAATTAAAGAAGCCTTACTTATACAACAACTTAAACCCAAAATAAACCAATATAAAGGAACGCCTTTATACCTATATTAATATAATAAATAAAATTATATATTCAAACATCTAATACCGCCCTCTACATTTCGACACACAGTTACACAACCCCTTTCAAACATGTGGTCAGCTTCCGGTCAGTTACCTCTTTCTTTGTGAACCTGACGATGACCGAAGAAGGTCGAAACGTTGTTCGCTCTTCTATGTAAAGTGTTTTCTCAGCCCAAACGAGCCGTTTTTGCATATAACAATTTACCCTGTTCTAAGTTAGGGTTGAAACAAACCTTCCATTGAGACACCAGTACTTAATCTGAAATCATGGGCTACACTCACAATTTATTTCTAGCGATCTATATTCGTTATAACATAGTCAACATTTAATATTTAGAACAGTGGTGTTACTTCATATATATAATGTACACAATGAGTTCCAACAAGGTTTGAGAAGATCCAAACTTAACTGCAATTCAGTGTTCTCGACCTGAAGTAAAAGAAGAACAGTTTAGGCAAAGATGTTTCTTAGAACTGCTGGTATCAACACTTTTACAAATAAAGCAGAGAACGACGTTTCGATCTTTCTAGATTGTCATCAGATTAACAAAGAAGATCACATAGGAAGGTCGAAACGCTGTTCTCTGCTTTATTAGTAAAAGTGTTAATATCCATAACAGCAGTTCTGAGATGCATTTTTACTTCAACTAGGTTTCTCGTCATCAAGAATGTAGGAATAGTTTTCATAATTGGAAAAGTAGTTGCAAGGTAAACTTTTTCCAGACATTACTACCTACTTTTTTCTTGATCTCACCTGCCTTGTACATAATTTTGAGACAATATAACAAAGAGATCTTACAGGATAACTTTTTACAAAATCACTATGTCCACACAAACAAAACCTTGGTTGCAGCACCAAAGTGTTAACTTGTAACTTAGTCTAGGCTATTCACTGGTAAAAATGTAACCAAAAGAGTATAAAAATTTCCACAACAAAAGTTGTACAAAGAATAAGTTTTACAGATTAAACATGTCAAACTCAACAAGGCGCTAGACAAAATTTAAATAAAATGAGATTATACTCTCTATTGGAAATAACATAGCATAATATGTTTAACTATAACTACCTTTTCTACCGAATCATTTAACACAGGAAGGGTTTTGCAAAGCAAGAAATTCTACTTATAAAAGTCGACAATGACTTTTTCCACTGGCAGATAAAGTAATGTCTCGTCGATATAGCTTTCCATATGTCTAAATGGGAATGATCAAGAATTATATGAGCAGTGCAAGCATCCCAAGAAAACTAGCATTGTTTCTTGATGTACGGTATTGTGCAAAAGTGTTAGAACAAGAGAATATTTGACCATTCTTTCCATTTTATGTGGCTAATTCTTCCATGTCATTACAGAATGTAAATTTTAACATTATAGTAATGATTCACTGATCCCTGTTAATAACTGAATGAGCCAGGGAGAAAATACTTATTATTCTTTAGAATTGTTATATACTTACACCAAGGGCATATCCTACGAATTCTGCTTGAATGAACATATTGATCAAAAGTTAAGGTGTGAAATACAGTCATGTGAAAAGGTTAGGACACCCTATGAAAGCCTGTGGATTTTTGTAACATTTTTGGATATATAGATATTTAATTTCAATTTTATCAATACTGAGAGATTATAGGAATATAACTAAACAATTAAAACTGAAGAAAAGACTTTTAAAGATCTTCTGTAAATGTAATTCTACAAAAATGCATATTCTAGCTGTGGAAAAGTTAGGACACCCCCATATTTATTCCCACTTAAAATGGCTCAACTCACACACAGGTGTATCACACCAGGTGCACATGATTAGAAGATCGTTACTCAGTATTTTTAATGAGGCTTGCCCTATTTAAACCTCAGACATTTAGTTTGGTGTGCTCCTGACTGTTGAAGCGAAAGTGAGCACCATGGTGAGAGCAAAAGAGCTGTCTAAGGCCTTCAGAAAGAAAATTGTAGCAGCTTATGAGTCTGGTAAGGGATTTAAAAAGATCTCAAAGGAATTTGAAATCAGCCATTCCACTGTCTGGAAAATAGTCAACAAGTGGAGGCTTTCAAAACAACTGCCAACATGCCCAGGTCTGGTCGTCCAAGCAAGTTCACCCCGAGAACAGACCACAAGATGCTAAAAGAGATCTCCAAACACCCTAACATATCATCACGGGACCTACAGCAGGCTCTGGTTACTGTTGATGTGAAAGTTCATGCCTCTACAATCAGAAAGAGACTGCACAAGTTTAACTTGCATGAGAGGTGTTCAAGGAGGAAATCTTTGCTCTCTAAAAGATACATCAAGGCCAGACTGAAGTTTGCCAGAGAGAATGTAGACAAAGACCAGGACTTCTGGAATAATGTTCTTTGGACAGATGAGTCCAAATTTGAGTTATTTGGACACCAGAACAGAGGACATGTTTGGCGTAAACCAAATACAGCATTCTAGGAAAAGAACCTCAAACCAACTGTGAAGCATGGAGGTGGAAGTGTCATGGATTGGGTCTGCTTTGCTGCAGCAGGACCTGGACAGCTCACAATCATAGAATCTACCATGCATTCTACTGTGTATCAGAGGGTGCTTGAGGATCATGTGAAACCATCTGTACGAAAATTAAAGCTGAAGCGGAACTGGACCCTGCAACACGACAATTACCCAAAACATACCAGTAAATCCACCAAGGACTGGCTGAAAACTAAGAAACGGAGAGTCTTGGAATTGCCGAGTCAAATCCCAGATCTTAATCCCATTGAGATGCTGTGGGGTGACTTGAAACGGGCTGTACATGCAAGAAACCCCTCAAACATCTCACAACTGAAAGAATTCTGCATTAAGGAGTGGGGCAAACTTTCTTCAGACCGATGTCAGAGACTGGTAGATGGCTACAAGAAGTGTCTCACTGCAGTTATTTCAGCCAAAGGGGGTAGCACTAGCTATTAGGGGTAGGGTGTCCTAACTTTTTCCTCAGTAAGAATATGTATTTTTGTAGAATTACATTTACAGAAGATCTTAAAGTCTTTTCTTCAGTTTTAATTGTTTAGTCATATTCCTATAATATCTCAGTATTGTTAAAATTAAGATTAAGTATCTATATATCCAAAAATATTACAAAATACATAGGCTTTTATAGAGTGTCCTAACTTTTTCACATGACTGTAGACTTTGAGACTTTAAGGTATAGAATTAACTGTAATTACTTGTGATTAATGCGCGGTTTTATTTTGTATGTATACCTTAGTTTTAAGAAGCGTTTTATTCTACATTGTATGCATATGATTTAACTCTGTAAAATGTTTTGATTGTACTTTGTACGTTAAAGAGCATTTTAAGAACAATTTTATCCTGTTTATTATTTTGTAGTTATTATAATGTTACTATCGCTATTTGTTATGTAAATAGTTCCTTGATTGTGTTTTTAGAAATTTTATCTTATTTAGTAATCTCAATGTTGTGTGAGAGTGCTTCTCATTTTACATTTTCTGTTTATTTTGTTTTCGGATTTATATTATGACTTAAATGTAAAGTTATGCTCTGTAGTCTGTTGTTTTATGCATATATATGTAACAAAGCGTTTTTTAAAACGATTGTTTAAATTCTGTTCTACCAAGATGTGGCTGTTAGTGGACTAGCTAGCTTGTATATTCATATTTGTTTTAATATATTCATAATTCTTTTCCCTGCAAACTCATCATTTTTCCTTAAATTGTTTGTTTGTTTTGAATTTCGCACAAAGCTACTCGAGAGCTATCTGTGCTTTTTCCTTAAATAGCTGGTAAACTGATGTTCTATTGGAGAATTATCTGATTTTAGTTAGTTCAAAACTCAGGACCAGTGTACTGCATAAGTATATGTAGTGAGGACATTAATAACACAGGACTGAGAATTTGAACTTCGTAAAAGATGTTTGGTTTTAGTAACGGATTTTCCATAATTCAACTACCAAATTTCAAAAATTATTAATTTTTTAATATCTTACTTAGATCAAATTATTGTTTCGTTTACCACAAAGAATTTTTTTTATGATTATGTTTGGACCCTAGAAAGATCGAAAAGACTCTCACGTCGCAATTAATCCAAACAAAGCTAAAGCCAGTGACTGTCAGCATTTGATGCATTACAAAATTGACCCAATTTCAATGAAAATGATTCATTTATGTAAAAGTACATACGAGTTTTATGAAAAATATGTACGTGATGGGGAAAAAATGGATATAATTTTTGGTTTCAGCATACAGGAATTACTGTAGAACATGCAAATATTTCAAGACAATGAAACCATGAAGGCCTGTGTATTTCCCCCATATACACAAGTAGTGTTCTGTGGTTTACTCCAGACAAAGCGCATCAATAGAGTACAATACAGGTACAAAAGCAACACATGAAATGAGCTGATTCCTATCTAGAAATAAAATAATATTTTTTTAAGACAGCTACTTATACAAGAATAGATGAAGTCCGAGTGTGTTTTTGCAATTATAAGCAATCAACAATTATAGATGTGGTAAGCAAAGTGGAAGTAACCAAAACTGGGTGTAATGTTAGTGTTGCATTCGTCACATTTTAGCCAAGAGCAAGCAATCGGCTACATGCACATCCGGGATCATTTGTCAAGCATTATACAAACAACCTAGATCCAATGCAGTGAAATCAAATCAGTGAGTTGTTGGTTAAACATGCCAAATTATTTGTGGGAGCAGATGAGCGAGCCTACATTTAGTACTAGTGATATACTCACAATTCTATATTTACAATAAATTTATGGTTCTTTTCTTTAAATGTCTTTAGCATCCCAACCGCCTGTATATATTACCATTCAATACATATATCATACCAATGACTAACCCAGAACTATAAACTCATTAAATGTTTCATTTTTATAAATATCTGTCCCTTTTATTGTTCATCTCTCTCAAAATGTTTCATCTGCACAGACTAGAAGCCGAAAATTTTAGTTGGTAAAATCTACTCATCACATCACTAGTTCACACTACTAAAGATGATAGTAAAAGTTATAAAACTCAGTTGCGCTGGTGCTTAACCCTCGTTTACTGAACTGTTGGATAAAATGGCAAATACTTTATGATTGACACTTGATTATCACGCACTAGAACAGTCAGATAGTTGAAAAACCTGTCTGAAAGGGTACCATAACTCTTATTTTTCGATCCACTTAGTGTATTTTTGATACAAACATCTTATGGTGAAGATAAACACAGCTCTACCTAGTATTTTTCATAAAAAGTAGTGCAAGATATTGTGGATCAAGCTGAAATATTAACTAGTGTTGGTCAAGTTATAATTAGTAAATGAAATGCGCGGTCATTATTGATGACATTATTAATGTTTGACTTGGTTTGCTTTAAAATTAGTACTAAATTTGTAACTAAATGTTAGTGATTTTAACGTTTCAAAGTAATGTTTGGCATTGCCTAGCCCAAGTTGGCTGGTGTTTGTAGGAATGAGTTTTCATCCTTAACACCTATTCTTTCCCACTGGAATCTGTAATATAACATACAATAACCGTATGAAAGAAAGATAATACAACAGGGAGGACAGAAGGCAGCACAACTAAAGAAATTGGTCAATTGGAAATCCAATGAAATCTAGAAACCAGGAATGTCCAAGATAGTGGTAATGCATCTTTTAGGGACAATAGGAAACATGAATATATGTAAAAACTATAAAAATGTATAGAGTAACGATCTCTTCTCTTTTCTAAACCTACAAAAGTAGCTGGACTTTAAACTAATTGAATTTTGCTAGTTTTGCATTTTCAATATGAGTTTCCATTAATTAAGATTACATACCTGACAATTTTGAAGTCTTCCTCCAACCATCTAGTTGTCAGCCACCCTGTCAATATTCACGAATCTAAGTAAATTGTATTATGGATTATTCATTTAACAATAACTAATACATCCAGGACCTGTTGCACAGAAAACGAATGAGCTGTGCCACCGAACCTTATAACTCAGATCTAATCTGATGTATATCACAAATATTCTCATGAATAAGAAGGTGTTGCTGGTTAGCTCATACATAAGCTATGGGGCACTTGTATCATCCGTCTTTGGAACTGTTCTGAATATCCAAGAGCTAATAAGTCTCTATCAACAGCGATAGATTCCGAGGAAGTCCAGCTTCAACTGGATATATGTTACAGTGAGGAACTCATGGCGACTACGAACCACATGACACCAACACATGAGGAACCAGAATTGGGAACGAAGATACAGAGTTCGATAGTAAGTTGTCTTATCAGTGTTGCAAGACATGTTTGCACCTTTATGGGATGCACTACATCCCTAAACCTAGGAAAATATTTCTAGAGCTTGGATCTTTTTAAACACTGATTAAGCTCTGAAAAGTTTGGAATATATCCCTGAATTATGCTGGCCACCACTACAATTCCAACCATCATGTTATTTTGAATTTCGCGCAAAGCTACTCAAGGGCTATCTGCTCTAGCCGTCCCTAATTTAGCAGTGTAAGACTAGAGGGAAGGCAGCTAGTCATCACCACCTACCGCCAACTCTTGAGCTACTCTTTAACCAACGAATAGTGAGATTGACCGTCACATTATAACGGCTCCACGGCTGAAAGGGCGAGCATGTTTGGTGCGGCCGGGATTCGAACCCGCGACCCTCGGATTACGAGTCGAACGCCTTAATACACTTGGCCATGCCGGGCCTCCAACCACCATGTCCAATGCTTTAACCATTGCCACTACCACCTCGATAGTGATTCAGATGAGTCAGGTCACTTGTGAGTCACCTTTTCCATTACAACCACATCAGTATTATGCAATCAATGAAGAAGCATCTGCATTGGTGTTAAGATTTCAAACTGTTCAGTCAAGGTGAGGACCTACGCTTCAGTAGACATTGAGACAACACCAGCTGAGCAGCTCAAGAAACAAATCAAGAGACTGTCACAGGTAAAGTGCCCTCCCAAACCACTAAGGTTAATGACTATTCACAACAGAAGAGAATATCAATTATGGTAGTAGTGGTGGATAACAATTCCATTACAGTTCAAGAAAGAGATATGTTGCTAACGAGCTAAGCTTGCTGAAACTAAAAGAAACTTGTTCATTATAGTCAATTATGACTGCCAACTGCAAGACAATGGTGGCACTTTAAATCCTGATGGGGTCGATATGAAATGGAGCATACCTTTGCTCTGGCTCTGATAGAGATCCAAATTTGAATATTTATTTTTATTAAGTTAAGTGTATATATTTTGTAACTTTAATTTAAAGAATATTACATGTATCAATCTATACATTTGAGATTTTCTTCACTCCTGTACTTTTCTGGTACGACTCTATGTAAAATATAAATATGCTATATTTAATCTGACGAAGATGATTTCATCTAATATCATAGTTTTGTGATTGAGCAAAAAAAAAGACATTTTAATGTCATTTAATGAAATTTAGTTTAAGAAAATTATTTTTGTTTCTGTTAACGGGTTCACATTTTACTAAGTATATTTATGCAAAATGTGTTAAATATCCCTATCTAAAAAAGTAGTTTATCTTTATTAAAATTTAATTTGTAATGTTTCTTATATTAAAATTACCTTGTTCATTTATGTGTTTATATATATACTCGCGATATTTCTAAACGAATTTATTTTTGTACCATGTATTATTTAATTTTTAAAAGTATTGTCAGTTTTATTATGTAGTATTGAATTGTCAATAATTTTCTTTTCGATTTTATTATGACTTCATTAAGTATGAATTGCAGTTTTTATTTAGAAAGGTTTTTTTACTATTCATATAATTTACCATTTAAAATTGTTGCATTTTGCTATTAATATATTAACAAAGGTTTCTTTTTCTGATTGTTATGTATGTTACATTTTCAACTGTAGTTAGAAAACTTTTATTGTGATTTGTCGTTCTCTTGTTTAAGAGTTCTGTCACAGTAGTATTACGTAAATTTTTACAGAGGTGAGCAAAATTTAACATACTTCTTGATCACTTAATGTAGATTCAAATCTTATTTTCGAGAGGACAAGTCCAAAACAGAGGGAAAGAAAAGGGGTAGGATGTCGGGATACGTTATTTTATACCTTTTTATTTAATATAGAATTAAATAAAAACAGTTTAATTTATTCTGACTCTATACAGTTTTTGCATAATACGTGATTTCGAAAAAGTGTCAAACTGAATTTGCTCTCCCTGTCTTTGTTCTTCTCCAGATAAAACATGTATTCTACTAACAAGTGACGTGACTAAAATAGTTCATATTGTACAAGAACATAAACAAGATCGTTGTCCTTTAATGGTAGGTTGGTTTTGTTTTTTTTCATTTCGCACAAAGCTACAAGAGAGCTATCTGCTCTAGCCGTCCCTAATTTAGCAGTGTAAAACTAGAGGAAAGGCAGATAGTCAGCACCACTCACCGCCATTTCTTGGGCTACTCTTTTGACAACGAGTAGTAGGATTGACTGTCACATTATAACGCATCTACGACTTAAAGGGTACTAAAAGAGAGCACGTTTGGTGTGACGGGGATTCGAACACGCGACCCTTAGATTACGAGTCGAGTAACTTAACCACCTTGCCATGCCAGGCAGAACTTAGAGTAATCAAGACTTTACGCGAATGGTTTTAACGAAGGTTGGTTGGTTGGTTGATTTAGTGCTTTATGGCACAAAGCAAAAAAAATTAACGGTGTCTTTTAATATGTATATTGTGTGATGTATGATATTATGAAAACCTGATAATATGTCTAAGGGATTTTGATTAGTTAAAATAAAATAAATGCATTTTAAGCTGTTTACTACAAATTAAATCTATGTAAAAATAGTTTATTTGGAAAAAAGAAAAATAAACGTTTTTGATGTTTTTAAAATTGAGAATACCTGGTTTTGTTAAAGAAAAAGCCAGTTACTACGTGAAGTTACCTTGTAGAAATTTTGTGGGATTTAATTTACAAGAACTTTTCGATATGATACTATTGGGTTGAGGAATAATTCGTGAGCGTTTTTTCAAGTTAAAAAAATATTCATAAATGAAACGCTTTCGCAAAATATTTCATGTCATTTGGTAGATAATTTTTTGCTCTAATAGATGGTGTGTTTGATTTTCATATGTCTTTAATTTTTGCTTTCATTTTCAGCTCATTAAATGGAATGTCAAGTGGACAAAATCGAGCATTTTCGACACCATCTGCTTTTCGCATTTAATTTCTTCCAATTTCGTTTAAAACAATGCATACTATATACCTAGGTATTACATGAAATAAAGTATCATAATAAATGTTTTGGGTGTAATGTGTTCATGCATTGAAGTATTGTATAGTCTTGCATGTAATGCTTGAATGAAATTATTTAAAAACGCTCACGAATTATTCCTCAACCTAATAATAAATTATTGAAAATGATATATTTTGTTATTTGGTAAGTTTTATAAAAATAAAATGAGTATATTATAAGCCTACAATTCTTAAATGTGAAAATGTTAAATTGATCTTTCAGCTTGCTTGTATCAAAAAGTTTAAAGAAATAGCATTCCTTTCTTCGTTTACTTAATAAGTGAGTAATAACATTTTTACATTTCCTTTTCTGAAATAAAATATAACATTTATTGCCAATATTGCAGGTGGCTAAAGACGTTTTAAGTTGGAAGGTATGTTTATTCATACGTGTATTGTAAGGTGCGGAAATAGAGTTGTGTAATATAGATGTACGTGTTATTGACGTATCGAATTAATTTGTTTTAATTTCTGATCCAAGAATTGGTTTGGTCTTTTATAATTTTAAGAGCGTACGTATGCAATTGGACATAATCTATGTTAACATACTGGCGAAAGGTTTGGGTAACCTATGTTATTTGAAAAATCAAACACAAGTTCATCTTCAAATTTCCCAATCGGCGCCTTAATTTGCAGATTTTAATACTGTCATAGTGGCTGAACTGATTTGTCTTTATAAGTTATAATAATAATAAAGCTATACTGTCAGCGCTAGTTCGTAATACACAAATTGAGTAATCCGCTGATAAAGAGTTTTGGGACCAAACAGAGGGAAGGTAAAGAATGGACCTTAAAGTATTTTTTGGAAATGCTGCAACTGTATGTACTGTCGCAAGTTTTTTCAGTGGAGCGTAAGTATTGTTTTCGGTAATCATTCTATTAATTTTAAACTAGTGTGGTGAGTTATAAAGTTATTGAAAATGAAGATAAGTGTGTAAAATAATTAAGTTAGCCTAAATTTAAATTAAAGAATAAAAGAAGTATAAGTATTAAAGTATAAGTGTATCCTGTTGCTGTATATGTGTTGTTTTTCTGAAGTTTGTGTTACGTTTTGTTAGTGTTTTGATGAGGCTCCACTTTGTGTTACGTTTGTTGAGTATTTCTTTTTTTTTTTAACAGTAACTTTGTAGTATATACCATTATCTTTGTAATTTATATCATTTCTAGAAAAGTATCATTGAAGTTTAAAAAGTGCATAATATATGTGAATTTCTACTTAACTGGATTAAGTTTTCATACAAAATTTATAATAGGTGTTATATTAAATATAACCTTGATCTCGCATCAGTAGAAAGTTATCTAAACATTGTAAAGGATACATTATTTAACATTATTTTTAGGACGTTAAAATTACAGTGAAAATGTTGAAATTCTTTATGAAGTGTAAATGCAGTAATGTCTAGATTATAATATGTTTTTATATAATGCAATACTAGCAAACACTAATTCATTAAGTAAACTCTAATGACAAAATATCTAAAAATTAAATACTTTATAAAATTCTAGTTAGTTGCAAATGTAGCAACTAATTGATCAGTAACTGGTACAAATACTTTTAAAGAAAAAAATATTGTTACGACATTTATTTTACTAGAAAAATTTTAGCATGCATCATGTGATTCCTAATGGTTCATAATTCCTTTTTTTTTAGGAATTTTGTGGGTGCATGCAGAAATGACAGAACTTTAAATAACGTACAATAGTTTGTATAACTTTTTCTGAATTTACATACATACATACATACATCAGTTTTGAGGTTAATAAAGGGTATGTTGGCTATCTAGGTGGTTCCATTTACTGTAAAAATAAAATACTAAAAGCCAGTCATTATCATTCAAAAATTTATCAAGCCTTCTCTTAAACACCTTAAACTAAATTCGTATACTACATCTGAATGTAATCCATTCTAAAGGCTAATAATCCTGTTTGAATAATAAAGCACTCTGAATTGAAGGTGACTCCTACTTGGCCAAATTAATGTGTTGCATAGTCTTGCTATTATCACAGTTTAAATATAGAAAAATATATGATGCATCAACACTTGATTACATTTACAATCTTAAAGGCCTCAGTCAGATCCCCTTTAACTTATCTTTTTTAAAGAGAAAACAAGTTCAGAAGTCTTAATTTATTCCTGTATAACAACTTTCAATCCCAAATATTGTCCTAGTTGCCACACTTTCAATCTTTTCCAACAGTTCAATGTCCTTTTTATGATAAATAGTACAGATTGAACATAGCATTCCAAATGTGAACTACAGATTGGTATTACAATCTCTTTAGACTTGTATTCATTATTTCTGTAGATCCAACCCGAAATTTTATTGGGCCTACCTTTAACACCAGTAGATAACTTAAGATGATCAACCAGAATACCAAATTCTTTTCTCGCATAACATTGTTAAAGTTATTCCATCACATTTATGCTCATAATTCAAAATGGATATCCTACAGATATTACCTTCTACTTATCATAATTAAAGGTATGTGCCATTTATTTGCCTAATTCAACAAATAACCCAAATTCTTTTGTAAATTAATAGCATCCTCCTCATGATCAGCAATATCTAAAACTTTATCATCAACAAATTTAAATAATTCATTTGGCCATTCTTTCATCTTATTGATATGAACTAAATAGAACAAAGACCCCTGAGGTATCTCATTTTGTAACTAAATCCAGCATGACTAAATCCCATTTATAAGAACATTTTACTTTCTTCCATAAAGCTATTTTTCTTTCCAGCTAACTAATATATCACAGAGATAAATTTTAACAAACTTTGTATGTAGCTCCTTATCAAGTGCTTTCTAAAACCTTGGGTACATATCTGTAACCTCTATTAATTTTATATTTTCAGCCAATCTTTTTTCATAGTTTTTATTTCCTAGTTTCTTGTTTGACTTACTAAATTGTCTGTGATCCTCCAAATTTTTTATAGTTATAATGCTTTCCTTTAATTTTATTATTTATAACTTTTGTGAGTCAGCCTGTTTTTTTTTTTCACTTGTAACCACCCATTGTTTTTCTATAAGGAATATGTCTATCTTGAAAGTTTAAGAATTTGGTTTAAAAATGTTTCTATTTGTTCAGTATCTCTAGTAAATTCAGTTGACCAAATATACAACAGATAATTCTTGTCTTATTCATTTGGAATTTGTTTTTTAAAAATTGAATCAAAATCTTTATTCCTGATAGAATTACATAATAACCTAATGTTTTTCCTTCTCATCCTTATTGTCTCACCCTTTTTTTTATATATATTTCTCTTCTCTAGTTCCTAATTTGCACAAATTAAAGGTTGGAATATTTTAATAGAATCTATTCCTTATAATTAAATCCACTACTATTAATCTTATTAGTACTATTTTGAATTTTCTGAAAGTCATCATTAACCATTGTATTCTTCATATGCAAAAGCAAATTTCATGTATACATCTTTCTATCATCTTCCATGGTTTACCCTTCTCTTTGTCTATTATCTTCTCTCTCTCTGTGATAACCTCCAATTTTTCCACCACATAGACTACGTATACAAATTGAACTAATCTTTCAGCTTCCTTAAATTCCAAATAAACCCCAATCCTTGCTACTTACAAATTATGAATGCTCAATACCTACTTTACTGTTTAAACTACTTTTATTTGGTGTTTGTTTATTCTCAGATCATGATGTTAAGTCTTAACCAGTCTTCAGATTGTGTAATAACTTGATTATTATGTTTTATAACTAACCAATAACTGATTAAGCTTGAAAGTTAAATCATAGCTAAAATTATACATGCTAAGCCAAATTGTAAATTAAACAGTTTTAGCTTATAGATAAATTAACACAAAAATCCTCTTATAACTGCTAATTATACCTTTAATTACACAAGTACTACAGTTATGATGTATTCCTAGCTATTCACAACTAATTGCTAATTTAAAGAATTAAGTAAAATATGTTAAATACTCAACTATAAAATGATATGAAAACAGTAATTTAAACTCTTGATTAGATTTTCCTTCTTGCACAGCTAATACTAGTAAAACTCTATTTCAGTATTTTTAATAAATCATTATTTCATAATGCATTACTAGTAGTTCATAAAATTTTAAAGGTAAAAAAAGGTGCTTATGGACCCATCAAAGAGGTTCCTTTGAGCTCCCAGCTATAACCAACCCTTATTACTCATGTATTCATTTTATCTTTTACTTTAAATATTTTGCCTCCACCACTCTTGAAAGCAACTCATTCCAAAAAGCCAATCACCCCATTTGAAAAGTAATACTGGCTACACTGTAGAACACTCCTATACTGGAAAAATTCAAATTTTATGACCCCTTGTCCTATTGTTTTTACTGCTAAATGCAAAATGTTTGAAGGATGTATATCATCAATACCATTAATAATCTTAAATGCTTCAATCATATCTCCTGAGATTTTAGTCTCTGCTCATAGGACAATCCAACCATCCCAGGTATCATCCTAGTGGCAGTGGCTCTTCTATGAAAGTTCTCCAACAATTCAGTGTCCTTTAGGAAGGGAGTCCAAAACTGTATACAGTGCTTTAAGTGAGGCCTTACTTGTAATATAAACAGTGTGAAACAATAATATCCCTTGTCTTGTATTTAATATTCTTATAAATGCTACCCAAAATCTTATTAACCCTATTTTTAGGTATAATACATCGTTGAGATGATGTTGGTGATTTTTCATTCACAACATCAAATTTTTTTATTCAGCTGCAACATGTAATGTATTCCTATTTAAAGTAACAATAATTTGAATTGTGAAAACCTACATACATCACCTTACATTTTGAATAGTTAAACATCATCTGCCATGCACTGGCCTCTTGCATAAAATGATATAAATTTCCCTGTAAATCTACAGCATTTGTGATACAGTTAGCTATCCAAAAACAATTTCATCTGCAAATCTCAATTTTGTTAGTCATTCCAGAGTCAGTATCATTATTATAAGTCTTAAACAGTAGAGGACAAAGCACAGAGCCCTGAGGTGCACTCCTTGTAACTGTGATCCAATCAGATCTAACACCATTTGTTACTATTCTGTTTTCAACTTTCCAACCAGTTTCTATCTAATTTAGTAACATTCCCCCCATACCCACAGATTTAATTTTTGTAACAAGTCTTTTTATGAGGCACCTTATCAAAATGCTTTATGTAAATCAGGGTAAACCAAATCCACAGTATTTCTTTCATCAACTCTTGTAATACCTTTAAAGAATATCAAAAGATTTATTAAACAAAATTTTCTCTCAGTGAGACCATGTTGGTTTTTTGAAACTATCAAACTGCTTTAAGTGACTCTACAATACATATTTAATCACACACTCCCAAACCTTTCCAACTTCTGATGTGAGACTAACTTGCCTATAACTGTCTTGACAATTGTTCATAAGCTCCTTTAAATATTCAACTAACATTATCAACTTCCAAGCTTCTAATACTTTTCCACTACAAAGTGATGTATAAAAAATATTAATGATTTAAAAATAAAATCTCTAAGTTACTTTAAAATTCTAGGATAAAAGTTGTCTGGTCTAGAGAATTTAACATTTTTGAGGTTTCCAACTTCTCTCTTACAGTTTCAGAACTTAAAATAACATCATTTACATCAGTATTTTCCCCATTCATTAAGTGCTGTGGTTGAGGCAAAATAACAATTATAAGTGGTTCTTTGTCTCAAAGTTAATCTTCTATTTGCTACTATTCATAGTTATAAATTAAGAGTTTAATGCTTCATTTTTATCAAACAATTGCAATGTTATTTTGGATGTATAAAGTGTTTCGGAAATATAGTCATGGTAAAATTTATCACTTAAGACCTTAAAGAAGATTAACAAGGAGGTTGAAGGTGAACTTGTTTTTAAAGTGAGGTTTTATATACAGTTGAATGTTCATGGAATTATTAAAGATTAAGAAGTAGATGAAATTTTTGTTAGAATGAGGTGAATGATAGTAAACGTACATTTTTCTGGCTGAAAAATAAATATTTTGAACATGGCACATTTGACATCACATTGTAGTTAATCTCTCAATAAATGTTTGTAATTTAGTATGTACTTAAAATTCACAAATAGTTGAAACAGGCAACTGTTCATTGTGGTCTGTCTTGGACAGGAACGTACTGGATAAAATAAATTAGGGATCAAGAGATTACTGACGCAAGCTAATTTTTAACATACAAACTATTTGTTGTTATAACCCACAAGCTATTAATGAAAGTGCAGTTTATTTGCCTTCCATAGAAGAAGTCATAACACACCAGGTTGAAAGTGTGTGAATGCCCTGCAATGGTCCCATTAAATTTTACATATCTTAATTTTGAATTATCTGCATCAGTGTGATTTGAAATATTAAAAAATGATAGTTTGTTAAGTTTAGTAGTATTTAAAGTCCTAAGTTAGAAGTGATTTATGTTGATTTAAATATTTTAATGTAGTATCGTTTTCCTTTTATTTGGAATAAACAATAAAAGGGAATTAAAATGTTGGATCATAGTTAGTACACCAGTTAAAAATAAATTCATTTTTATACTTTTATTTCAGTAATGTTTGCCCACCAGCTTATACTTAAAAGCTGGTAATCATTGCTTTATTTCTCCTATAGATTTGTTTGCAAAAAAATCTGGAAAAAGGGATCCAGTGCAGATATATCTCCATTTCCATTTTTAGCAGGTGTCTTGTGGTAAGGGCATTGTATGTAAATTTATAGTTTATCAGTAGTTTAGATGTCTGTTTTATTCAAAATTTGAATAAGCTATGCATGCAAGTTGTTCTACTTGAATGAGTTTTAAATGAGAAAACTGCACTTACATCTAATAGAAGATTCATTGTATCTTGAAAATACTTAAGTGTATTTCAAACCAAATATTTGCATCATTGTAAGGTAGTGAATCTATTTTTGAATTTCATGACTAACACCTCTAGTTGTTTAATTTTCACCATAAAAGTAGCACAATTTTCAAGCATCTTTAGTTTACTGTATATCCAATAAATGTATTTCAACTTGTTTGTAACATTTGACATTATTTTATAGCTTTAAATATTTATGATTAAACAGCCATTTACCACTTATATTGATGAATAATTTATCAATTCTATAAGAAACCACTAAGTTACTCATTGCATGTGTATGTATTTTTTGCCTACTGTGAATATTTTGTTCTTGATATTATATGCGATTCTTACGACTAAAATGACTGCAAACAATAAGGGTAACTATATGTGTAGTATTAAAAACAAGTTGAAGTACATGTGTTTGCTCAAGAAATGTTTATGATGTGGCCTTTTCTTAACTTTTTAACAAGGTACTGGAGCATGAAGTGATGTACAGATAAATATGTATAAAGCATCACTTTAAATACATGTCATGTTACAAAAGGTCTTAGTTCATAATTTTTAATAAATAATTTTAAATAAACAGTATATAATTGATGAATAACAGTTGTGATTTTTTTAAAAATTAAATACATTAAGTTTTTACAATGCAAACTAAGAGTTAACAGTTTTTAAATTTGCTAACAGCCATCTTACTGCATCTTAAATTTGAAGCATTGTTGTATATGTTATTAAGCACTTGTTATACGTATGAGAGTATAAACTTGTGGAATAGGAAAATACTTTGCAGGAAAATTTTAATGTAATTGCTAAGTGTAACCAGTGCATGTGAGATCTGCACCTTTCTCATAATTGTAAAACCATAACAGAATTGAGTTCATTGGATAAGAAAAATAATTGTTTAACAAATACACCCTTGTGCAAATTAATTGAAACAAGACGGAAAATTACGATTTTTTAAATTTTTTGCATTTTATTTCTGAGAATCCAAAAATTACTCGCAAATTAATACATGATATGACTGCCTTTATTTTTCAAAAGATCATTAATTTCCCTTGGAATCGAGTCCACGAGTTGACTGCAATCTTTACTAATTTTTGGATTGCGGTACCACACCTCAATTATAGCCTCAATTAGCTTATCTTTCATAGAACAGTCTTTTCCCCAAAGTCTTTCTTTACAAATCACTCAAAGATTTTCAATAGGATTTAAGTCTGGAGAGTTTCCAGGCCAGTCCAGCACCTTTATTCGAGTTGTAGTCATAAAATTCTTCAAGTTTCAATGTGTGGCACAGAGCCAGATATTGCTAAAAAATGCCAGATCCATCTGGAAATCTTTTTCAATTCTGGAACAACTCTTCTCTGTAAAACTTTGATGTACTGTGGTCCTCGCATCATACCTTCTACGATATGTAAGCCTCCAATGCCATAGTAGCTGTAAAAGCCCCAAAACGTCTTCTTCAAGGGATGTTTTACAAACTGATTGATGTGAGATTCTCAAAATTTCTCATCTGGAGATCTGCAAACATGCAGACTTCTTTGACCCTGTACAAAGAAATGAGTCTTGTCACTGAATAACACCTTTCTCCATTGTTCTTGCATCCAGTTCTTGTATTTCAGATCCTATTGATACCGTTTTTTCTTCATTGAGTTGGTAAGAGGTTGTTTTTTGACTGGTTTCCTTGTCCTTCTAACGCAATTGGAATGATGTAATATTCCTCAAAATTTCATCGTATATCCCAAAAATAGATTGACCGTACTGCAAAACACAGCTAATGATGCTGTCTATGTGAAAAAAATGACTACTAAAGGAAATCAGCGGGTCCAGCTAGCCTACACCGGCTGCCATGCTGAAAATATTGTAAAATGACCATTTGTTTCAATTAATTTGCACAAGGGTGTATCTTTATTAGTAAGTGGTATTTTATTTTCAGTAAATACCTGACATTTTCTGGATTAATCCAAGTGTATAGCTACATTTTATTACTAATTTAACATAATATAAATTTAGGAAATGCATTTCTAGTTTTTTTTTAACGTTAATGACTACATTATAAATGTTTTTGCTGTTCTTTCAAGTGGTGTTTTATGGCTTCGTTATGGACTTTTTGTGAAAGACCCTGTTGTGATTTCTGTGAATACAATTGGTCTTGTGTTTCAGACTGTTTATGTTCTTTGGTATTACACGTTCACTCTAAATAAGGTACGTGCTTCTGAATGACTCTTAATTATAAATAAATACTAACTTTGGTAAATTTGCATATTCAACTAGGTATGTTTGATAAGAAAAAAAATTATTTTATTTACTGATAAATGGTATGCATATTTAGAGTGTACAGTTTTTATTTTTGTGTGTTCATAACTGGGATTTACTTCTGTTTGAGTAAGTCTTCATAATTTTAAGCAATTACAGATTAGGCAAGTAAATCTATGAAACTGTTAATATATCTTTATTGTATTACATCTTATAATATAAAGAAAATTGTAAAATTAGATTTTATTCCAACAGATGTATTGTTAAAAACTATTGTTAGTGTTTTTGCAAATGGATTAGACATAGCTCTTGCCTGTGAATCCAAGATTTTATTGTTTGAATCCTGTTATTACAGAAATACTCTTTACAGTTTTGTGTTGTATGTGTGCTGTAAGTGACTGTCAAATGTCACTGTTTCGTTAGGCAACAGTATCCCAAAAGTTGATAGTGGTTGCTGTTGACTATCTGCCTTATTTCTAATTTATCAGTGAACAGCTAAGGATAGCTATAAAATATAATAATAGGCTAGAAATCAAATTCAAAAACTGTCATTTACACTTGCACCAATACAAATAGGTGCTTGATCATAATATATGTGTAGGAGCAAGTTGTATGCATATGTCTAAAAGTAATCTACACTTTCAATGCTTGTATAATTTAAAAACATTTTAAGTAATGTTTTCTAAGATAATGGAAAATTTATTAGTAAATTATGAGTTAAATGTCATTAATGAAAAAGGAAAAAGCAAATCCCTAGACACTGAAATACTCTTGTAAGAAGGGTTTGGCTATAACTAACTTTTTTGCTCAATCTCATCCAACTGCCTAGTAATCCAATTTCTAGTCTTTCTACAACCTCTACCAGTGTTATTTTCTTAGCAACTCTTTCATGTAATACCTTACCAAAAGCTTTTTGAAAATCTAAGTACACTAAGTCCACACCCTTTCCCTCATCCAGATAACAAGTAATATTCTCAAAGAAAATGAAAGATTAGTAAGGTAATACTTTTGTATTATAAACCAGTGTTCTCTTTTATAATATCATTTTTAACTAATTGATTTTTTTAAAGCTTATGTTATTAGACTTTCTAGAATTTATTTGCATATAAAAATAAAATTAAAAGTCCTTTAATTTCCAGGACAACTCTTATCCTCTTTTGATAGATGGAATAACAAAAGTAATTTTTCAGTCCTTAGGCTGACCTAGTACTAAACCTGAAGGACAGAGAAGCTTGTGTATTTGATTCTTGACCTGTGTTATAACTGGGAAGTGGGAAGAAACTTTGTCAGATCTTAGTGCTCTTACTATGTTTAATTTTTTTTTTTCCAAGGGAAGAAGTAACTGTTTAAAAATGACAGAAAAAAATTATTTTTTTTATCAGTATCATTCAAATAAAGTGGCTCATTTGTGTTTTCTACTAGTTGATATTTACAAAAGTATAATGAGTAGTGTGTGTTCTACTAAATAGTATTCATAAAACTGACACAATTTCATTAGAAAGCAGACAAAATATGTTCATTTTCCTATTGGAGCTTTATTAAAGTTTGAGAAAAAAGGTAAAGTTGGTCACAGTGAAATAGCTTTTTGTTTTAATGCATATTTTAAGTACTGTATGGCTTGGCACATTTATATACTTTTTTTTGAGTGGTACAGTAACTAATTTTACTTTTGGAATTACACTTACTAAACAAGTAAGGTTTTTTTGTTGTTTTTTTTTAAATCCTTCCTCAGAGTACACTGCACAAACAGTTTCTTGGGTCTGGAATTCTTCTGGGTGGATTGTTTTACTATCTCATGTACCTCACTAAAGATGTGAGTAGTGCCATCCAGGCTTCAGGACTGATGGCTAGTGCAGCAAGTTTGATGTTCTGTGCTGCTCCTTTTGCCTCATTGGTAAGTTGTTAAATCTTCAATTTCAATGAACTTTTTAATCTCCACCACTCCAAGAGCCTGTCATTTAGCATTCAAGTCTCATTTACAAAACATTCTCTCAAAGTTATATGTACACTGTATATTTCACAAAGTTTAATCTCACTTAAAAGTTCCAGGCAATAAGTCTAGCAATTGTACAACTGAATCTTTGTGTCTCTTGTTTAGTTTCCTTTAAAGTTATCTCCAAAAAATAGTTTATCTAACTTTCACATGCAAATTTTATGGTTTATTAAACAATTTTTTGCTCAACAAATTAATTTTCAGTAGGCTGTGTTTTAGGGGTGAACATTCTTTTTATGCATTTGTGCATCATCTTCAACCTGACTTGTCTTCCCTTTCTATTTAACGTCTGGAAGCATTTTGGAGTTTTTGACTGAAGAGTGTGTATGAATGTGTCAGTAGGTTGTCTGGTATCAAAATGTGTGACAGTTTGTTTTATTTACTGGATAAATTTACAGTACGTAAAGAATTAAAGGTCACATTATCAGTAGGTTTTACTTAGTATAAGTGCATATTTGGATGTCTCAAATAAATGTAAAGAAATATCAGAAGAATATTATATTCATTGACATATGTATACTATACAATATAATATGTAGTTAGAAGGATATGGTTGATCCCCCCCACCGTGGTCCAAAGACTTGCAATGATTATATTCATTGACATATGTATACTATACAATATAATATGTAGTTAGAAGGATATGGTTGATCCCCCCCACCGTGGTCCAAAGACTTGCAATGATTATATTCATTGACATATGTATACTATACAATATAATATGTAGTTAGAAGGATATGGTTGATCCCCCCCACCGTGGTCCAGAGACTTGCACTGATTATATTCATTGACATATGTATACTATACAATATAATATGTAGTTAGAAGGATATGGTTGATCCCCCCCTACCATGGTCCAGAGACTTGCACTGCTATAAACTGGGTTTCAGTACCCACGTAGGCAGAGCACAGACAGCCTGTTGTGTAGCTTTGTACTTAATTCTAAAACAAACAGATAGTTGATACAATTTTCACCTAAACTTAAACATGCAAGCAATAGCAAAAATTTACTCGTAATACATTTCACTTAGCACTGCCAAAATTTAGATATTTTGTTTTCCAACAGTAACAATGATATAAAAGTATGTTTATATGTTTCTTAACAGTAGGAAATGATATTATTTTAAGTGTGATTACAATGTTTTCTTTTTAGGCTGATGTTATCAAGACTAAGAGTGTTGAAAACTTGCCATTTCCCATCATAATTTCTACTTTTGTGGTAACATCTTTATGGTTTATATATGGTTTCTTGTTGAATGACAAATATATTCAGGTGAGATCTTTTTTGTAATTAAAATATTCTTAAAATATTGTTTTTACATACCTTTTAAAATTGAAAACTGCCTTATAGCATCTAAGTAAAATGTTTAGTTTTTTTTTGTCATCTCACAGAGCACTTGGTATAAGATTTTGCAGTACAATTTTCCAAGTTTATGGTTTTAAGTCAGTTTTGTGTAGATTTATATTGTGGCATAAATAAGTTAGTGTGCTTTCAATTTCTTATAATTTATAACAAAAAAGGAAGTGAATATTTTGAAAAATAATACTGTATATGTTAAAAGCTGTAACTGGTTGTTATTTAATAATGTCATTGTTTGCACATCTGTTGTGCCTAACTTTTCCTTGAAAAAAAATGCATTAATAAAATTGTTGTTAATTGTGAATTGAGGTGTATAATAAGATTATAGATTCTTTTGAATTAAATTTTGTTAAATTTATTAATGATAAATAAGGCAGATAAAATTACCAAACTGCACATCAACTTGCTCTTGTATGATCTAATGCTATCATTATGATTTCTTGTTAGGTATAGGTAACAGTTTTCTTTAGATTTTTCCAATGTAAGACTTGTTATTCATATCAACCTCAAGCATTTCACAAAGACATAAGTCTCTACCTTCGTATATTATTAACTGTTGAACTTACATGGAAGTAATTTTTTGTAATCCTGAACATAATTGTCTGTTAATTGTAAATGTAAACACAGTAAACCAAGATTATTACAAGTCAGACATTACTAAGACTTCACTGTTGAAATGACTAACTTTGATATGGTCATTGCTTCTCCATAGTTATGGTCACATACGAGTTAAAATATTATTAATAAAGTTTTCTTTTCATTTAATTTACACGCATGCACGCACAGACAGACAGGCAGACACACACACACACAGAGACAGACAGAATTAAATACATCTTGAATCACATTATTTAAGTACATTCTTTTAGACTAAGAGAAATTAGTATTAGGGAGTTCAAATACCTTTTATTAACAAATGTTTGAATTACACTTATACTGTTTTGTTATTTGAAAGTAACCATTTTTTAAGCCACATATAAAGCATATTCTGAAATGCATTACTTTCTTAAGATTATTTGTTTTCTCTAAGTTTCATACTAACGGTAACTTTTCTGTTAAGTGAAAAAGCTTTAATATGCCTTTCTGCAGACCTGAATGATTAGTAGGATCTGATAATTAATCATTGGGGTGTATCAACTCATGTAATATTCTCACAAGACTTGAATAGCTGTAGTGGTAAAACGTTTTTTATTAACTGATTTTGTTGACACTAATCAACATTTTGATTATTTGGGTATTTAGAATAATAATTGGAAACTTTAGTTTTGATTGTGCAGTTATTCTCTTGGCAATAATCAACTTAACTGTAATTTTGATTAATCAAATTGTGACAAATCTGTGTAGTTCATGCTCGCAAGTAATTGAGATAAATGTCCAACTCTCAGTGTTCTCTAATACTCAGTGTAATAATATTACACATAAACACACCAAATATCCTAAGTGAAATTTAGTTAGTGATTTAAACTTAGGTCAGTTAACTTTTCACCTACATTTCTTCTGTTTTGTCAATAGTGGCATTTGTGCATAGTGTCAAAGATTACATACTAATACAACTCTGTATCTGTTTGTGATGTGTTAAACATTTTTTTTCATACTTTTGATAATGATTTTTACCTTGATTTTAATGTCATTATTTTCAGTTGTATAGTGTTTAGTTCTTTTACATAAAACAGTGGGAGTTGGGTAGTTTATTACCTATCCTCAGCATGAGTACACTATTTTCAATAAAATAACTGTATGAAAGAATTTGGACAACTTATGAAAATTTTTTTTCTAAACCTGACTAACTAATGATAATTAATAATACTTAAGTTTCTCATAAACATTTGCATATGGTTCTCTAAAGTGGTTTGATAATCATGAGTATGCAGACTGTACTGGTCCATCACAACCATCTTGACATTCTACAGGATATCACATAAACAGATCCATCTGTCAAATATTTCATGTGTAAAGCACAATCATATTTCATTGTATTTGCATTTTATTGACCTGCAATGGTTTATGAAGGGAGCAGGCTGGTACCTGGTAGTGAAAGAGTACAAGTGCTGTTTTAAAGAGCTCTTGCATTGTCATAATTCTGTAGCATTATACTGTATCTTTGCTCTAATTGCATTTTGTTATTTTTTTTACCACAGTTTTTATTTCTTTTGGCATTAAAGATTATTGCAATACTAGATTAAAGTATTATTAGTAACAAAACAAATTGTCATGTTAATATTGAAACAATGTCTAAAGGAAACTTTTTGTTTATGTATTTTGTAACATGATATAAACTACTAAAATCTTAGTTTTTTTAGATTACTGTATGAACATCTTCTTGAACATTATAGAAATAGAAGTTTCAGAAAGAATTGTATCTGTACACTTTTTCCATCACAGATATGGTTCGTAAGAAACTAGTACTGTAGCTGTTTCACTGAAAGCAGTGTGAATTATGGTTTCTACTTATCAAGTAATATTGTTATGCATAGTTAACTTTGAATAATTATCAACTATGTAAAAAGTCTTCTGTGTATTAACGAATTGTCACATTTAACAAACTGTGTATAAATAGTTTCATATGAATGTTTAATGAACAATACTTAACTGTCAGTACTTAGTGAAACTCCATAATTATATAATTGAGGAAAAACAAGGCAATTGTACATTTATCACATTGTACAATTGTTTTTTTTTTCTGAATTTTGTAACTAATGTGTAGGTGATAATAAATTTTGAACATTTACTGATATACCATCAGAATATGTTTAACATTTATATGCACCTGTGTTTGTAATTTGGTACTTTTATTTGAGTTTAGTTTTGATATGAACTTTTAAATCTCATTTTCCTTATATACAGATTATTCATTTTACTGGGCTGAATACTTTTTATTGCCTTCTACTTGTCTAGTGATAACAGGAAACTTTTATATTCACATGTTTTTGTTTTATAGGTTCCCAACTTCATTGGCTGTCTGCTTGCTCTGCTTCAGTTGTCTTTGTTTGCCATTTATCCATCTAAGAAACTCAACATTGATGTGAGTTAATCTTTCCATACTTGGGCACTTTACATGGTATTTTATATAAATATTCATACTGATGGTGAGCAGCTCTTTCCTTCCAGTGTATGTTCTTCTTAAAAGGGTTTTTCTTTTTCCGCTGACTGCATTTTCACAAGTATAATGTATTACCTTACAAATAAATGTGATGTAATTATTCTGCATGTAATTTGAGTTGATAATTTTCTGAAACAAGTCTTACTCTGTCCTGAGTATAAACATACACAAATAATTATACTTTCTTAAAGTATTCAGTTACACTGACTTAGTGTTTTTAGATAATGACCTCCTAAAACAAAATGTGTATACACATGCCCGTACATAGTATTGGAAATAGTTATAGGAGTAGTAAACATACTGATATGAATGCATGTACTACACAGTCAATTACAAAAGGTAGCTTTACTAAATACAATTTTGTGTTTAATAGGTCACAGTTTGCATGTTGTCCAAATGTTATGGGAGTAGTAAACATACTGATATGAATGCATGTACTACACAGTCAATTACAAAAGGTAGCTTTACTAAATACAATTTTGTGTTTAATAAGTCACAGTTTGCATGTTGTCCAAATGTTATGGTAGTAAACATACTGATACATGTACTACACAGTCAATTACAAAAGGTAGCTTTACTAAATACAATTTTGTGTTTAATAGGTCACAGTTTGCATGTTGTCCAAATAACCAGAAGGTATTACCCAAGCAGTAGTGTGGTGCATGCACTCATGATAGAACTGTCTTGTAAAAACAATGTAAACATCAGAGTTTTGAATGATGAAGGCTACTCAGTCAGACAAAATAAAGTAAAATTACCTATATTTAAAAAACTATGTGAAAATAATGCTGTAAATGGCAGAATTGAGATAGAATGCTCAAATTCTTCACTTGAAAAATGTTAAGTATCTATGATACATGACAGTCCAGTATAGATTTTGCCAGAAGTAATAATTATTAACAACTTTTGAGTAAAAGTAAATATGAGTGTATAAAAATATGTAAACTCTACCACATCTGCTGTTATCTAATACGAACAAAGCATTTATTTCAGTACCAGGGCCCTTCATTCCACTTGTGATGAAGAGCTGTTTATATTAACAAATTATTTAGATAGGCATGAACATGAAGTGGCCTCAGTGGATGTCTATCTGTTCAAAAACCACTGCATAGGATGGATAATCAAACCAAGTGGCTTATATTGGCAATACTAGAGAAAGCTAGTCTTTACAGATGAATTATAAATTGTACTGTGTTGCAACAGCCACCAATAGTTTGACAGAAAACAGAACAGTATTATGATAAAAGAACTAACTAGAGTGAAAACATACTGGGACACTACGACTGTTTTAACCAGAGATGTTAGAAATTTTCAGAAAGTTGATAACACCTGATTGCTGAGATGTGAAATCAAATTCTCTTATCCATTAGATAGTGCAAGACCGATGGTCAGGCATTTATTGTATAACAAGCAGGAATCCCTGACATGCAGTAAATGTGGTGAAATGATTTTTAAGAAGCCTGTGCAACTTTCATAGCTATGTCTTGGCTTGTAAGAAGTCTCCACATAAATATTAAGGATGTCTTAATTTTCATGCAAACCCAGAAAGTCAAGTAGCACTCAGACAACTTGATTAAACTGTGGGAAAATACAAGAGATTTGAAACGTTTCACAATCATACAATTAATAAATTTATGATAATTTTAATATAAAAATAAGGTACACTGCTCTCTTTAACTTAAATCTGTTTTGTCGCAGTTCGTTTTTAAGATTAATGTATGTGTATATTGTATTACCTGTATGTATGTGTATTGTCTGTGCACTTCCATAACTATTTCCAGTGATGTACTTGTGTATGTTGTCATGGATATGACTAAGTTGTATCTGTTAAAGAGGCAATGTGAAGCCATCTCAATTACTTCTCCTATTATAGCATAGATCAATAATAATGATTTTGAAATAAAAGATTTCACTATAGCCTGGGGGACCTGGGCTTAGCAGAGGAAGAAGAAAGGCTTCCCAACAAAATTCTTAAAGGAGAAAAGAAACGGGAATTGTAACCAACATTTGAAACATGGAATGTTGAGGTGGGGAGGTTGGGAAGCATAAGAAAGAGATGCTACATGGCCAGTTGAATATTTTGGGATCCTGTAAACTATGGTGGATATGTGAAGGAGATTTCAACAGTGACAGGGTAAAAGTTATCTTTCTGAGAGATCAGGAAAGCCCCCAAAAGGAGCAGCAGTACTGCTTGATGAGAAGACAGCAAAATGTCTTTGAAGAAGTGATAGATTGTTACTTGTTAAACTAAAAGCCCAACTAGTGAACATAGTGATTATTCAAGTCTACATGAAAATATCTAACTACAGCTAAGAAAGAAGTTAGATGCAGGCTACAAACAGATGAAAAAGAAAATGAATGCTGAAAATGAAAATGTCCACTTTGCCATTATGGATAATTTGAATACAGTAAAGTTGCAATTTAATGGTATTAACTTCAAAGCTTAAACTGAAAATAATTTACCTAAACAATGAATAAAGAGATGAAATGTTGATTTACTGAAAGGACAGAAAGGAGAAGCATTTTAAATGCAGATTGAAGAAACAATGCACAACAAAAATAAGTACACAATAAAAGGAACTTGAGCATACAAGAACATTGGAATAGTATAAGTAATAGAATACTCTTAAGCACAAAGTGTAATATTGGAAGAGAGACAGGTGGAAACAGAATAAATCTTTGATAACAGGAAATGAAAATGAAGGAGTGAAGAAAATGGAAGAATTTCAACACAAGGTTGAAAAAATAATCCAGGAAAGGAACAATGAACTGAGAAGAGAAACGAGAGAGAGAGAGAGAGAGAGAGAGAAAACTTAGTGAAACAGAAAATGCTGGCAGTTAGAGAAATGGAAAAGACAAGAATAATTGGACTTGCTGCACAAAGAACTAAAAAAAAATCAGAGAAAGTGACAAAACAATAACTAATCAATATCAATAAAACTTGATAATATGGTTTGTTTTATTCCTGTCAATATTTGATAAATACTCCAGAAAACATTTAAAAACTTGCATATGTTTTTTACAATAGAACCTAGAGGACAACACTGTACTAACGAATTGTCACATTTAACAAACTGTGTATAAATAGTTTCATATGAATGTTTAATGAACAATACTTAACTGTCAGTACTTAGTGAAACTCCATAATTATATAATTGAGGAAAAACAAGGCAACAGAGGACAACACTGTACTGACTTATAATTACTTTAATATACTTATCTCTTCTGTCTCTTAACAGTTAATAAATGTTATATTTTTTCCTTCTCCTAGAAAATGTGTAAATAATATGTTTTAGTTATTTTTATCACATAAATTGTTACACAATAACTTGTTATTAAGAAAAGTAAAATAAGCACAGTTTATTTCACACTTTGAAAAATCTGAACCACTTCTACAAATTAAATATGAAAGTGTTTTAATTCATCACTGGATAAACAAGTTTAAGTTGTTAAAACTTAAAATCACATAGGTAGATTAAGTACTTTCTAAAATACCATTTTATAGTCAACTAATTATAGTTCAACCAGAAATGCATTGTAGTGAATACCCTTAGGTTATAACTTGTTTGCTGTCAATGTATTAAAGAAATTCTATAAAGATAGATAATGGGTCAATTGGTGCCTATGGGGGAGGGGGGTTCATTTGTTCAATGTATATAATGCCCCAAAGAAATTAAAGTCCTACAATTTCTGTATTTGTAAATAGTCTCCCGAGAAAATATTTTTCATTACAAAGTTTGGGTTTATTATTTTGTAGTAAGTGTTCTAAAGTTCTACATAAAATATTTCTAAATATAGTAATTTTAAACATTTCTTAAATTATTTCAGATCACTGAATTAGCATTTTTATGCAACTAGGATTTTAGGTCACATCATCAGATTTGCCTAAATATTGTACTGGTTTTTCGTTCCCAATGTAGAATGAAAAATGTTTAGATGATGTTGCATGACAACAGTCCACTATGTCCATCTAAATTTCTCTTCAGTCATCTTGTAAGTAATAATATCACGATCAACAAATAAATCTGTAAAACTGAAGTATTCTTCATGTGTTTATATGACCATATTGAAACCCAAAATTGGCAAATATTTCTTTACAAATACAGATAAGGGAAAAATGGTCCTTTAAATGTAAAGAAATGGAATTAGTGATATTAGGGAGTTGGTGTTCTCTTATTGCATGAAATAGATCTAACCGAGTGATAGTTTTAAGTATTTATAGTAATTTTTTCTAGTCTTATCGCTTGTTTTTTACATATATAGTCAAATGATGTAATTTGTAGCAGCGTGGATTAAAGGGATTCTAACCTTATTTCTGCTAACTTATTGGTGATGGGAAAGCATGTTAGTTAAGTGTTTTCATGTGGCTGTTCTTAAGATTATAAAAAGCTATGGGAACTGTGGACATCAAAAGTAGTTTCTGCTTATATATTTTTTTTATTTGGACAAGCCTTGATCCTGACATGTGGTTAACACTAGCTGTAGAGTTCACTGTAATAATGTTTCTTCAGTACTTGTACAATAATTAACACTCAATATATGTAATTATTAAATATAAACCGGGGATTTATTTTTGTTGCCTAATTTCTATGTAGGCAAAACAGTTTGTTTTAGTGAGATTTGCAGAATTCTGTGAAATATAAAATCTGTTAAAGTAAAAATGTAATTTATCAAGTTACATGAATTGCAATTTGTGATTACTTGAACTTTTAGGTACATAATACTTTGTTATGTAATTAGAAAATCTGTAACTCAGTGTGCACAATCTTTTATCTGCTGGAAAGAACCCTATTCAAGAAAAAATTTTGACAACAACTGCAAATGTGATATCTACATGAAGTATGGCAAGATTGTAGTAAAATATTCAAATCTGTGTTGTACACACAAAAAAAAAATTGATTAGGTGGAGAAGTATTTACTTGCAAAATATATCTGTGAATTGACAATATATGTCTGGCTTAAACTGTGACATGTCAGATTGCAAGGTGGTGATGGTTTGAAACATAAAGACACTTTTGTCCATTATATAGTTTGCTTATATTTGCATAACCTCTAGAACTGACACAGTGTATATGTACAACTTTTTTCAGTATCCCTGCACACTGTATCTGGGTAAATCAGTAACATAGGAGAAAATAATTATAAACACACAACAGTGTGTCATGTGTTCCTGCAACCTCCTGCAGGTCATATTGTGTGTTATTAACAAGAGCAATTAGTTTCAAAAAAAACTTTGTATCTCTGACTGTGGTAATCCAGACTCACATTTTCAGTAAGTGTACTCTACTGGACCCTTGCTTCACGTACAGAATTTCAAGACAATCTACAATTTTGAGTGAGTTTCTTCCTATTTTTTTTACTTTACATCAAAAGTATAGAAAAACATACTTAACTGTGGTGGATTTTTTTTTTTAATTTGTTACATGGATATATCTCATCAACCCACAACTGGAAGTCTCATTTTGTGCAAATATAAGTCACATGTGCAAAGTTATTAAACAAAAACCACTCGCATTTGATGAATATTTTGTGTCTGACTGTGCAAAAAGTCGTGGCCATATTGGTCTAAGTACAAGTGGACAGTTTTTAGTTTTTGTTATTTGGATTAAAGACAGCTGATTTGTAGTAGAAAAACCATGTGGCAAAAGTACAAGCAGATACTTAAATATTGGTTAGACCAAGCAAACTAAATTAGCAATTTCTAGCTCAAGTTTTCAAAATAATTATACAGGTGTACGGTTATTATTGATTATTTATCATTAACTTTTCAGCATAAATTTTATGAAATTATCTTAATTATAGAGCATGTAGTATCATGTGATAGTAGTTTAAGAAATTAGCAAATATAATGATGTTTGATACAGCTATACTGATTGCATGGGGGTCATAACAAGAAACTGTTAAACTAAATTTCATGGTGGTGGCATTATTAGAAAGAAAGCTTAACACTTTTTAGAGAACAAAACCTACCACCATATTTGTTAAAGAATGTGAATAAAAAATGTGGCCTGGCTAACTAATGAATGAATATTTACCATAAATGTAGCTACCAGTGTGGCTAATTTTGGTTTCATTCCTTGAAGCCAAGAAATGAATAAGTGTGTGATTTAATCTTTTGTTTTTTCTTGAATAAATAATTGATAACTGACATCAAATACATACCATGTTGAATGGCATTCTGTAAAAGTTTGGAAGTTGCATACTTTACCCCAAACTCATGCATATGGAGTTAAAGTAAAAAAAAAATATATATATAGATATTGGAAAATGTATTGAAATAACTTTTATTTTGGAAATAACTAAAATATATAATTTTTGCATGCATATTTGCCTGAAATAAAATACCTTGCATCATGAAAAACTAAATGTAACTTGTTTTGTGGTATTTTAATGAACTGTAGTAAATGGAACTATGTACTAACAGGGTTTTACAATACTTTCATTTCTTTAGTAACTTCAAGACTTTATTTTAACTATGAAATCACTTTTAGCTGGAGGATCTTCTGTAAGTATAAATATTGTTTTTCAATTTTTGAGTTTCTGTTCTACATTCTATCAGTATCTTTGAATCAACCAACATTGTCATGTATTACTTAAGGCTCACATTCTATTATATGGATTTCTTACACAAACATAATTATGTATTAGTTTGCAGTTTGTTACTTGAATCTTTGAAGAAATTAACACCCATTTGTTTGAGTAAATTGTTTGTGCAGATCTTTTGAACTTCATGGTTGTGTAATTTCTCACAATTTACCATTTCTGCCTGTTTGAAATAACAGTTTTCCTCTAACTTGAATTGTTTTTTCATATTTTTAATGTTATGTTAAAGATAAAACCAAAAATTGACATGTAACTGGCATTCTTATGTACTACATGCTGTTACCTTTGGGCACTGTATTTGTACTCTTTCATTGTTTTATTTGAAGTAACTAAGCACATATCAGTTTAAAAACTCATTTTCTGAATATTTGAAGTAGTTAATCACTAATTTACTTCAAAGTTCCATGAACAGAAAAAGTAACTAACCCAGTCCCATTGCTTTTTGAGTGATTAATAACGTTTTATCCTTTACTTGTAACTATGTGCATAGTTACTCTTTTTTTTCCACAGAATCTTTGAAGTGACAAGTCCAGTGGAAGATGTCAGTCATTACCTTGTTTGATTGAAAACTTAATTTGGCATTATGTACTCGTTTAGCTTTTATTAAGAATTATAAAACATTCCTATTCTTTATATGAAAATAAATTATTTTTGCCATTTATGGTGTTGTTTGTCCTGAAAGTTTATAATCTGTAAATATACTTAGCATTCTGTTTATTTTTATGTTCAAACAGAATGCTTTCTTCAAGTAAATTTAGTGGCCATGATTAATTCAGTAACTCTGCTTACACTTCTCAAGCTAGCAGAACCAAACTTGGCAGCGTGACTTGAAGTTCCACAGAGGATGACCTACTCTATATACAGTGTAATTTCTTACTAAAATTTTATTTTATACTAGTGTATCTAATCATGTTAAAGAAAATGTGTTATAGATTAAACTTCCAATTATATTCAATCTTAATCATCTTTACATAATGTGTGCAAGATTTTTATACTGTTATATGATCCCTCAATTTTTCTTTAAATTAATTACTAAACTTTAAAAAAATTTTGAACCACCCTGTACTGAATTGATTGATTAGTGCAGTATTCCAAGTAATGGTATGTAGAAGCAGAAACGACAAAAAACGTGCAGCACATACTGCCACTCAGTTGCTTTATACTCTAGTTAGTGGTTTAAAATTAGCAAAGTAGCTTGTGTAGTACTGTCATAATAAAAAGGTAGCAAGAACTGAACCTGAGATCCTGTTTAAAGTGTTCTGAAGAGAAAAATCTTGTTCAGTATACTGTTGCCTGACAAATGCTCTAGTAAACAAGTTAAAAACCTACAACTCAAAGAATTGAAAAATTTACCTACATCACAAGTTATGAAAAACAAAACATCTTATTTACATAATCTCAAAAGTATTACAATGTAAACTCATGGTACAATATGATTAAAGTGAAATATGTATACACAACTCAGATTTATGTTTCTGCTTAAAAATGTATTATGTGAGAAATCAACACTCACACACGCATATATAGAAAGTTGTTAATTATTTAATTGAAATAAGCTTGAGTGTACATATAAAGGCATGATAACAGTTTATGCTTTTCTTAATTATGGTTAAGTATTTTCAATAACCATTGTTGGACAGAAAAATCTACTTTATAATACATATCTTATTAGAATATCAAGACATTTTAAACAAATGTAATCTTGGCACTCTATAAATATTTATAATCACATACACTTTTGAATTATATTTTTTATCCTTGTTTTAATAAATGTTTCTTCTCTCAGTATCACTTTGCAACAGTGATTATCTTTCAACAACGTGGGTCAAAACCTAAAACTTGTTTATGGATCCACCTGTTTTCAGATACAGCCAAAAGAAAAGATGCATCATGAAAAGTAAATAGTGTGTTAAGTGTGTGTATACTAAATAATTCTAAAAGCTGTATCAAATTCTTTGGTAAGACATATGCTACAAACTAAAGAATTAAAGTAAATTTTGTTTAGTTATATTCATTTTGATAGTCATGCCAATTACATTTATCACTTTCCAAATGTGTTACAAGTTTGTTTTCAAAACACATGTACAGCATGAAGGTTTTTTCAGTTACATTACTCTAGCTATAATGTAGAAGTAGTACAATTACATTCAAATCAAATGTTTATGTTAAATTTAGTCCATTTTTTTGTATATGGTAAAAAGTAAACTGAACTGCAGTAAAGTACCTTTGATTGTTAAAATACTCTGCAGTTATCAGTATACACTATTTGTTTTGGCAGTGAACAGCTGGTCTATAAGTTGGTGACTTATCAGTTGCCAGATAGAGAAACAAGTAACAGCTTAACAGCACAAGTCCTACCTCATGTAGTTACAAATGTAAATATACTTGCAAAGTGTAATTAAAATAAGAATTCAGTGAAATTAACTTAATGGCTAATAAATAAAAACTGTGTTCATGTCATCACGATCATTCGTTGAACGTAAATATTATTTTTTGAGTGATTTAGTACTGTTTTAATTCATAATATATACATAAAAAAATTTATCTTGAATATTACTATTTTTTGCAAATTTCTGATCAAAATCAGCAAGCCATAACATGTTTAAGGAAAGACTAGTCTCCAACAATAAAAATGCCCATTTTTAAATAAGAAACTTCAAGAACAATGCTTTCAGGGAAGAGGAACCTGAAATTTGTTTAATCCAAGATAATTGGATTCAAAATTTTAAAAATACCAAATTTCTTACATTACAGTTTTAAATTATTAAAGAATGATGTGAAAAATATCGGCAAAGCTCAGCAAGTACTAAAACCTAATTGTTGAATTTTACATTACACTCACAAAAACTCCCTAAAAATGTATTAAAACAATATGAAAATACAGGTATGAATTCACATGATTAGAAGGTTGTGAAAAATTCACACCTGATAAACAGAACAAAGAGAAACAGTAAATCACTAATTGAACAGGCTAAATAAACAAAAAAAAAATCAAGCATTCTTGTAAATCTAGTGCTGAAAATTCCATAAAACATTCATATAGGAAAAAAAAAAAGACAATGGTAAATGATACTATAAAATGAGTTTCCAAACTATATCAGCACAAAGTCCCTTAGAACATTCTGCATTCCAATTACCCCACACTCAATGTATAATGATACTAAGTACCTTAATAATATTGTGTATTTGCTAATGTGGGAACCCCTGCTATAAATAAAATGCATGGTGGAATAATGAGCAACTATGTTCTCTTATAATGTACAAAGTGTTGATTGATGTGGAACAGTTATATGAACTAGCCTATCCCAGTGAAACAGAGGAATGTGCTTTAAAAAAGAAAGAAAAATATAATGAAAGATAACCACTGTTTTGAGGATAATACCAGAAAGAAGTTCAGTAGGTAAGTAAATTTATAATACTGTCAAATTAAATATTTTATACTTACCAAATGTAAAAACAGTTAATTCTTACTACAAACTAAGAAAAAATGTAAAACTATGTCATATTAAAACCAGAACACATTTCAAGGCACTTGGTTGTGGATATGCAGTTTTGAGCAGAATATTAACAGCTTAATGACATTTCAGTCCTAGTCCTTTTATAATAATACCAGATTCCATGTCTATTATAAAACATACACAAATGCATAAATTTTAAGGCACTAGGTTAAAACTATTTACACAGAGAAATCTGTTGATAAATTTGTGAAATCTTGATCACATTCCTTACAAATAAAATAAATGTACTTAAAAGTTAGACAACTGAAATGGTACCACAATTATAAAATGGCAATAGAATTTGCCATATTATCATTAGTGCAGTCAAATGCATAAGTTAGAGTAAGATAAAAAAAAAAAGAAAAGACTGATATGAACATTTGTTTTTAGTGTACATATCTTAAGAAAATTGTGAACAGTAATGCTAATAGCTAATCTCTCTACCTTCAACTGACTGTCAATATGAATAGGAATATTTAAACAATCTCTATATTTTAAAGCAATTTTCAGCAATAATATGAATACTTAAGGTCTTTATTTTTTGCATTTCTCTAACTACAGATTATATTACAGTTTTATTCCACCAATTTAAACTAATCCTTCTCCTGAAAATCAGATTATCAACCTTGTTTCAAATAAAAACTAATAATAATCTAATTACCCATTAAGTCTACTTTTCTAGACTTAATACTTTTTTGATATGTTTATCAAACCAAAAAATCAAACAATTTTAGAATATAGTATAAATTATGTAGCAAATGCTATTAACTAAAAATATATGTTCACATCTTTTTCATAATTCAGCTACTAAATAACATATTTTAATAATCTAATCTTTGTTACATACGAGTTTATGATTGCAATTTTTTACTGTGTACTGCAATGCAGTAAGACCAAGCACATATTTTTCTAGTCATATTAAACTTGCAATGTACAGTATATGCACACTTGTGTTCTAGCATTTTTGAAGCACAAACTTGGTATCTAAATTGTATTAGCACAATAAATCAAAACTAGTAAACATAAAATAAAATACACACAAATATTTTTAACACATTTAAGTTAATGAACTTTTAAAATTCAAATTTATATTAACTTTAAAACAACCAAATCTTGTCATTAATATTATTGGGTTATAAAAATAATAAATGATTTATCAAAACACTTACTTTTGACTACACACATCTCGGAAAATATAACAGCCCACAAACTACTTAGACCATTTCACCTGACAATACTTGTTTTCTTTGGAATGAAATAAGTTTTATAACATAAATTTCACAATCATTACTAACAAATTTAAATAGAATAGTGTAAACTTTTTGCTGTAAACGTTAAAACTGACATTACTGTAATTTTAACTACTTGTTAACCACACAAAATGTTTGATGTAATTTATTCAATGGCACATTAAAAACAAATGTATTTATAGTAAAGTACAGGCTCATTTAACAAAAACAAATAAAAAATTATATTATACATACTAAATAATTTCAACTGCTAACAAAAAACATTACTAAAACCCATAAAATACAAATACTTAACCTATAAAACCTTTCTAACAAAATTCACTTTGAAAAAAAAAATGGAACAAACGTCACAACAATCATCCCACTTACATTTTAAGTTAAAAGCACATTCCAAATTTAATACCTTTTCTATAATTTAGAGCATGATATTAGATGACATATTACCAGAGTTGAACTTCCAATACAGTTCTATGTATTAAAATGGAAGACAAAGAGTTTGAATCATTCACAAATAAGTTCACCTAAACATTATTAATCACTGCTAGGAGCCTCTCCAGTCCCCTGTTTTGAGACATTGTACATTGGATTTTTGAAAGTTGTTGTTGCTTCTTTGTATAGTGGATTATCACCCTAAAAATATTAAATGCAAATCTATTTATAGATAAAATTAATTTCAACAATGAAGTGAAAATAATATTTGTGAAATAAATATATGTTGGCCAAATACTTTTCTGCACATAAATGTTCAAACAATCTTATTTTTTGAAAACTACATAAAATGTTCATTCTGCTTTATCACTGAATGCAGAAAGACTAAAGCATATTATGTTACAAGAATAATGCATGTATTTTGACACCAGTAATTTATAAACTAAGATAATGAAACACCTTTGGACTGTACAAAATATAAATATTTAAGCCTCCAAATCCTATTTAATTTTATGATGCTCTAGTAATTGCAGTAATTATTACATTGACTAATCATAATAATTAAATAAATGTTCTTACAATTTATTCCTTTTTAAAAATCAGGTGCCAAATTAATTTCTAAACCCCTCTGCACATAAGTTAACATTTTTCAACACTGAAAATATATTTCAGATAGACACTTACCCACTCTCACAATAAGGCTACCCTAATTTTGTACTGCATTATACATTTGCATTTTTTTTTGCTTCCCAATATCCTTCAGGTTTATGCCTAAACTCGTATGTTTTTACATCATAATGCTGCACTGTAGAATGCAACAACTGTTAACCAACAAGAGTGTGACAACCCTACTAGTGCAGCTGACTCCTTCTGTACTAATTGTTCATTTATCACTTCAAGATTAAGCAAGAAAAGATGTACAGGGAGAATAGGTGAGAAATGTGAGAAAGATAAGTATCTACAGGAAATACATTTTCAATAATGGAAAATGTTAACTTCTGATATGATACCTTGTGTCATCTAACATATTAACTAGAATCTCGCACTGAAATGATGATAGGACTACTGCATAAGTTACCTAGCTCAGCCCCCTTTGGAAAGCACCTGAAGAGAACCCATGAAGCATGAGACCTTACACCATAAAAATATAGGGAGACACCTACATGAAGCCACATGCCTTCTGAACCTCTTTGCCCATAATAAAAATATGTGTTGCCAAGCTAGGCAGAAAAGAAGCACATCCAGAAATAAAGTAAAGAAAATGAATGCACTGTACAATGTTGTGTGGCTAAGGCACATCAAACCACACACTGGAAATCAACTGCTGTCCAAAACCAGGGGCATTGAGTATTTTCCATCTGTTCCTCAGTAGCAAAAGGACACCAGCCATCTTCATTCCATACTAAGATGCAAAAGAGGAACTTCTGTTCCACCATTCTAGATAGAGAAAATGTGTGCTGATCCCTGTACAAATCCAGCATCAGGACACCATGGAACCTGACATCTTGGCAAGCATAGTGGGTCTACTCCAGTCTAAAACCAGGCAGTAGTGGGAATTTTCATTTGTTCCATGGTAGAAGGGTCCTGACGAGCCACATCAGTGAGAAATTGTGTTGGTTGATTCAGCACCAGTCCAATACCAAACCACCAAGAAAGTGATATTGAGGTAGCTTCAGGATGTGGAAAGACCAGCCAAGGTAGTGAACTGTATGTGGTGGATCATCACCAGTCCAAAACCAGGTGCTGTCAGGAATCTTTTGTCCATTATGTGGAAGGATGAGGGTCCACATCATTTACACTAATAGAACACCACCATCTCATTATACTGAGTGGAACTAGTCACACTCAGGAAGAAGCCTCAATGATCCACCATACCATCAGATGGGAGCTAGTAAGTGATAAGAACAAGAGGATGTAAAAGTGTGTTGGGGAGTCTAGTCCAAGTTTATTCAACCAGGACCAGGGGGAGAGGTAGCAGTCCTGAAACCGCTTTACTAATAATAGTCCATAAGATGGTATGGTCTCTACATTGGAGCTTATTTAGTAAAAAAGCAATTACGTGAAACATCCTATCTGATCAGTGAGCATTCCAAACCATGGTGCAGAGTTAAATTATAAGCAACTTATAGATCCTGAGATGTTGAAGGTAGAGAGAGAAAGAAAGAACTTATCTACTCAGAGCTGGTAAGGTGCATTAGAATGGTGATATTCTGAAGGATAGATGGACAGATGACAAAGATATGTGTAATGAAAGCATGTGGTGTAGTCCACATGCCAATTTGCACAAACTTCTTCAACAGATGATGAAGTGAGCAGTCAGACAGAAAGTAAAGTGTTGGATTTGGTGAGAGGAAAGCTGAAAACAGACAATGTGGATAGATATCCAATGAATAATAGCCTAGATGGATGAGCTACTGTAACTCTTTCATAAGGGTAATGTGAGGAAAATCTAGGAGAGATGAGAAATTCTAAAGAATAAATTAGACAGGAATGCAGACCATGAAGAGGAGCAGTGTGGATCACATTAAAACAAACCACATAGATGGGATAGAGAATCCAGGTCATAACAAACATAAAAGAAATGGAAATAAGAATAACCATACTTTCCCCTGCATGAACTTCAGACATTTGAGCATGATTAAGAGAATGAAAAATAGAATAAAAATGGAACAAAATGCAGGAAGTAGCCACATCATATATGTCATTTCTCCTATAGCCTTAATAAAAAAAAAAAAAAAAAAAATAGGATTTAAGCACACAAGAGAGAACACAAATAGGAGGGTAGGCAGACAGAAGTAGGCTGAACCACTGATAGTTTAAGTTGAGGGAAGAGAAACAGGAGACCAAAAAATGAGAACTATGGAGTTGAGATGAGTGGCAAAAGCATCTGATGAAAGCACAAACAACTAGCCACCAGAGGACTGAAGGATCACTTCATAGGTAGTATTTTGGCAGGCCTTGAGAGGTACCTCATGATAGAATTTAGGGCACCTGGGATATAACAAGCTGTTAGATGTACCAGGAAAGAATGGGTCCAGAAAAGTAAGTCAAAAGTATGAAAACAAAGACAGTGAGATAAAGTATCCCCTGCTGTTGACTCTGTGTATCATCTCTAGATATCCATGAAACTATATAAGAAAATGATCCAAAACTCAAAAGCGTTGCCAAAGTTATAAGGGATGGACATGAAGAACCAATATGTCATGAAACCACTGACCCAAATTCATGTGAAAAGTTGACACATATCTCATCAAGGAGGCATCTGAAAAAAAAAAGACCTGGACAAAAGAAGGAAGAGAAACATTCTCTATGGCAATAAAGTCTTTGAATAAGAAAGAAGAAGCTCTCTCAAATGAGTATGACCCAAGGGGATATGGTATTCTTTCAAAAAAGAAAAAAACAAACAACAACTCCCATACAGTCAGAGAAGGAGAGGATTGGGGATGGAAAGATAATTGCTCCATATTCCTCAAAAGAGCATAATGGGTGTGGTATGTGACTCCTCCAATGTGACCAACCAATCTAGATGTACTCTCTTGAAGGAAAATAGGATGGCTGTAACACAATTGTTACAGCAGTGCCAAATGAGAAAATAAACACTTGAGATGGCCACCAAGGGAGCAAAATACCACTGTAGGATGAGAAAAATCCCCATGAGAAATCAAGGGAGAGTGAGAAACCAACTGAGACATGAAACATTGGAGACCAGACACGCATCTACAGATTCTATGGGAACTACAAACAGATTATAATAAAATCCTGGAATATGTTCAACAGCAACTTTAGCCCAACACTTCTAAGGATCAATGTTAGCAAGAAACAAGATCCCTTGGAAGAAGAAAAGTAATGAGGACAAAAAATAATGAAGGACGAAAGGAAAAACAAAGATTAGAGTTCTCTGACAGAACTCCCAATGCCCAAGAATTGGCTACAAATGGAAGGCAAAGGTCTATAAATGTAACTAAACAGGTCCTACTGACTTTAAGATAGTCACTGCCAAAACTGACAGCCCTGATGTCTACAAACAGCAGGTGGACAAATGAGAATAAAAGAATGGGAAGTGGTGGCAGAGAAAGAAGAGAAAGCAGAAGGACAAGAGACAGAGAGGCAAAGAAAGAGCAAACGAGAGACGGTAAACCAGTGAAGATAAAGAATAACATTGGCATGCAGTTCCAACACACTCTATCAACAAATAAACCACATATGAAGTGATAAGGATGAGGAAGGTAAACATGCCACTGTAAGAACAAAATGAATGAGCATCTGCTGAAAGCCCCAAAAGTAAATGATGCATTACCAGAGAATGAAGGTAACGAAGGAGAAATAATGGAAGTTAGTGGAGAGTGCAAAATAAAGGTGGAAAAACCTAAGTTTAAAAAAAGACAAACAAAAAACAAAGGATTTAACCCTCAAAGCCAAAGAAGAGACTCCAGAGTTTTGGAGTAGAAGAAGGGCAATACAGTATAAAGTCTAGCATAGGAGTACTAGGAGTAGGTATGCATGCACCAAAGTATTGGTAAAAGTAGCTGAATATAGATTTGTATATCTGGATAGAAAGTAATATACATAAAAGAAAAAAGTAAGGAATGAATTGCAAAGAGAAGGAAAGAAACATACCTCTGAAACCAACTCCCAAAATCATGAAATGGTTAAGGTAGAACCAAGACAGCATGATCATAAAGTAAAGGTATGTACTGGAAAAAATCTAGCAGCTTCTCTTCTATCACAAATGAGAAACATAGATAGAAGGATGTCAGGACAAAAAAAAAGGCCCAGGCTGCATGAAAAACTTCATATTCCACCACAAAAGCTGTCACTTCTAACAAAGAGAAATCTGACAATGATGCAGTTGTTAGACTAGCATGAACAGTCTTGTATTTGCACATTGGCAAAGTATAAAGTACTGACATTTATGAAATACTAATATGAAAAGACTACAAAATCTTCACATGTAGAAAACGTTGGGAAGAAAATATCTAACATTTAATATGTCTTCAACAAATAATGTATCTATAGATACTTCCACTAAAAGATGCCTATACCTGAAAAGATCTTGAGTGACAACAGACATGTTGTTACATATGAGTCTTCAATTAAGAAGTGATAACTGAACAACCAGTGCAGAGGAATTCAGCTGTGCAAGGAGGGTGTATTGCACTCCTATTGGTTGAAAGCTGTTTCATCCTCATTTGCATACTACAAATGGTTCTGATTGGAACCTAATGGGTAGTGGTGTATGCAAAAAACTGCACAGAAAGAGGCAGCACAAAATCAATAAAAGCTGATATGTGAAAAGAGGTAAAATATCATATTGAATTGCATACTTGTATCCTATATGACTAGCTAAGGTACAATAATCAAAATGTGTATTCTTCAATTCCTTTTGTATGCTTATCTTGTTCTGTCATCAACAGACAACAATTTCCTCATTTCAGTTTTTAAATAGCAGTATTAAGGTATGAATTTTAGAAACTCATCTATAATTTTCAAAATCAAGTAAACTGAAAAACTTACTTAACACTATATTATAATACTCTAGAGAGCAACAAAGAATTACAAATAAGCTGACTTGCCCCCCTTTACCAACCTTTGAAAGACTAAAATATTAGTCTTAAATTACTCACTACAGAATTCTTATTGCTCAAATAAACAACAATTCTGTTTGGTTAGAAAGCTATCAGTAGAAAATCAGACCCCTCCTGCCACATCCTTTCTTTCAGGATAAATTAATAGTTCTCTCTTACATCTAATCATGTATTATATATAACCAATAAAAAGTCAAGATTTTCTTCTATCAAATTATGTATTGCATAATGCAGTGTTCTGAACATATAAACAGTCAATTTTACTCAGAGTACAAGCAATTTCCCAATGAGAACCTTAATGACTAGCTTGGATGAACTTGTAACAGCTCTTGTTGCATAGTTAGAAAAATCATAAAAATTGTAAGAAGTAGGGGATACTGTCTACCCTTCATAATGTTATTAATCTGTGTTTCTGGTGCATTATTTAATTAAATAAAAATTATTTAGTGTGTTATTGCTATTAGTATCAAAAAGTAGTATTAAATATCCTTAACAATCGATGACAAGAAAAAAGATTAAGTAAGTTCTTTATTTCTTTTTCATGTTTATTTTTATTTATTATTATAAAATAATAAAAATGTAAAAACAGGGATCTTTTTAGGTTTGTTAAGATTAGATTTAGTAAAATAAATAATATCATTAAAATGTTTCATATGGTACAAGGAAAGCATGCAAGCAGCATGTGGGTAATATAATTTGATAACATAACATAAGCTACTCATCGCCTGAGTGATTTACAACTTATAATGGCATGGATAGTAGTTAGACATGGTTCACAGGGCAATAAAACAGTATCATTTAATTATAAACAGGTGTATATTGTTACAAGCTTAAAGGTACTTAAGATAAACAAATGTAGTTTCATGTTAACTTTGAAATCATTCTATAATTAAAAAAAAAATAATTTAATTCCATTTTGAATATGGGTAGAGAAAATAACAGATAAAATATAATGTTTTATGGAAAAAAACGTTTGAAATGTGTTTCGGAGGTTTAATGGATTACACAAAGGAAATTTGAGGGTTTTGAGATGAATAAAAGTATTTCTAATCTTAACATGAAAATTACTTTGCACATGGACTATTCAAAACAAATACCCAATATATTTATGGACAAATCTTTATTTTACTTTATTAAAAATATGATATTATGTATAGAAAATACTTATAATATTAATTAAAAAACTACCAAATTTTGTGAGAATATACACACTTACTGAAAGTTAGAAGTATTAAATCTATAGAGACTTTAAACAAATACAAAGAGGTTTTGACTGAGCACGTGTTGAAAAAGTTAATGAAGAGATTTAACCATGTATAATACCATAATTATGACTTCACACACCTTAGACTTAATTATTCATTGATATTACAAAATATAACTGAAAATCTTAAACTAACATAGCAAAACTCAAGTAGGATAGAATAATGTTTCAAATGGAAAGAATAATTTTCAGCCTTGCAATTATGCTCTTAAAAAAAAAGATAAAACTTACAGCATGCCATTTAGCCATTGCTCTTTCTTTCTCAAACTTTGCATACTCTCTACGATCATGAATTGAGGTTAGAATCTTCCAGATTAAAAGCAACAGCAAGCCAATCAAGACAATTCCTCCAATAACACCTCCTACTATTGCTGCTACATTCACTGGTTCTGGACAGTCTAAAATGTATAAAGTTTAATGATCACATGGATGGACAAACCACATATAATGTAACACATGATAATAACTGAAGTTTTTATGCATTATCACTGAAGTAGTCAAACCACTAAAATGTACATATCAACTATATGAATGATTAATTCTCTTCAACTATCATATGCACTCAAAAAGTTACTTTTCAACATATTGAGTTAAAAGTATTTATAAAACCTTTTCATGGTAACTGAAGTAAAATTACATTACTTCAAATTTGGATAAGTTGAATAATTAATATACTTAGTAGAAAGGATTACTTAAACTACAAACTAACAGTACATAGATATAAACTGTTTACAATCAAAACCAGACACACATATAACTCACTCCTAATTTAATGTTCCTCTTGCCTGCAAACATACCTTTTCCAATCTGTGCCCAGACTTTTACAGCATCTTGATTGGCCTCATAAACAAATTTAAATTTGCACTCATCATCATCAGTGAAAACACAAATCTTCTGGTTCTTGTTTATAACTTTAAAGAATACATATATATGAATAAAAATGAAACATTTCTAAATTACTTGATACTGATAATATAATAAAATGCAAAAATTGTTACTAATTATTCAGATATTTAAAAGTCTCACACAGACATTTTAATGAGGAGAGAGATTCACATGCAGTTACATGGTTTTGGAATTCTTATATGTGAAATCTAACAAACAGAAAAACAAGCTATTACAAACAACTTCTCCAAACACATTTCAAAACATTAATATAATGTTTTGCAACAACACGAGACCTATTGGTTAATTTTAGCTGTTCCATCCTTCGAGCTAAAAAAACTGAAAAATAAATTAGGAAAAAATCTTAAGCTCAGCCTTTATCATTCATATACTTATCAAAGTTTTTTGTGAAACACACTTAAGTTTACTGAATGTATGACACCTAAAGACAACTAATTCCAAAGGTCAACCACCCTCTTAGAAAACTGAAACTATATTAGCTGAAGATGACTTCTACCATGCCATAATTTATATTTTTGTCCCTTATTCCTACTATTCTTACTATTAAATATGATAAAAGATGATACATCAACACTATAAATTCCCTTCACAATCTTAAACACCTAATCAGATTTCCCATAACTCTTCATTTTCAAGATAAAACAATGTGAGAGATTTCAGCCTCTCCTCATATTGCAACTCCTCCATCCCAAGCATCATTTCAATAACCATTCTTTGGCCCCTTTGCAACAATTTCATGTCTTTCCTAAGGTAAGGAACCCAAGACTGAACACAATATTCCAAATGATCACTTGCATCCAGATGTGCTCCAATTTCCATCCTCTCAATCATTTTTATATTTGAACAATAAATATTAAATAGCATTATTTATTGCAGGTTCCTTGACTAACTGGTGAGGAAAGCCATCTTTTAACATCTAAACTGGAAAATAAACAATTGATAACATACGCCTGTAATGGTTTTACTGTCTTGAAATTATTACATGTTCTTCTTACAGTAATTCCTGTATGTTGAACCTGAAAACGATATCCATTTTTCTCCACCAACTACAGACTTTTCACAAAACATCAGTTGTTCAGTGATGGCATTAATCTTTATACTGAAAAGTGTGACATTCTAAATGCAGCCCAGAGGAACTCCAAGATCTTGTAGAAAATAACAGGAAAGTGTCGAACCCACACGAACTTGAAATTACCTGTCCATTAAAAAAATTTTAATAAAAATGGGCAAATGGTCACGTAACCCATATAAATGGAGGTCTCACAAAATGCCATACCTCGAAGTTGTATCATGAGCCTCCTCAATGTCAAGAAATATTGATTGAAGATGTCATTTGAGAAAGGCCTCTCTGACTGATGTTTCAAATCAAATCAGGTGGTCCATGGTGGAGCACTGTCTTCAAAACCCACATTGAGTAGGCAAGAGGAGGTTGTTTGATTTGAGAGACCAAAAAAAATGAGCATTAACCATCCTCTCTAAGGTCTTACAGAGACAGCTCATCAAAGCAACTGGATGGTAGTTTGAAGGAATCTTGGGATCCTTCCCAGGCTGAGAAAAAGTTAGGACAATACTCCAGTGCCAGACATCAGGAAAAAATTCTTCTGCCAGATCTGGGTAAAAACAATCAGAAGAATAGCTGGAGAAGCAGGAAGTAGATGGAGCAGCATTCAGTAGTGTACATCATCAGGTCCAATGTATTGCCAGTTTGAATTCCACCAGTGTAAAGGGACGATTATAATCATACAGACAATCAGCTTGAAAGGAAAGAGGTGATCACTCTACCTGAGTCTTAATGGCTAAGAAGGTAGAGGATGAAGCAGAAGTGCTAGATACCCATCAAAAGCTTTGATCTAGAGTATCGGATGTGCTCCAGGTATCAGCTACTTCCTGGCTATCAGACAGCAAGATCAAGAGGGGAACATAATTATATTGCTCATTGATCTTTCGAATCTTGTCCCATATGATTTTGGAACTGGTGACAGAAGATATGTAGGTTGTAAACTTAATCCAAGATTCCTTCTGGCTTTAATGTCTTACTGTATAATACAGTCAGTTACTGCTGCCTTACAATCATCTTTTGTGGGCTTACAGACGATGGCAGGATCAAGTTCTGCAAGAGCAGTGAAAGAGGGCCAGTTTGCTTGATCCAGCTTCTATCAGGGCACCCAGGTCAGGTGACATCGACCATGGGTAGTATCTCTCAAAATTATAGGAAAATGATCACTGCCTCACGAGTTATTGTTAACCCTCCACAAAAAATGGGAGAATAATGAAGGGGAGCAAACTGAGAGATCAATAGCAGTAACGGACTGACTAGGTGCCTGAAAATAAGTATAAGAACCAGTATTGAAATGAGAAAGGGTGTGATCGGAGAGCATACGTTCTATGGAGCGACCCCTTTCCCATCAATATCAGCACTTCCCTAGTGGGGATGATGTCCATCAAAGTTGCCCAGGATTAAAAAGGGAGACGCTAACTGTCCAATGAGATCATCATCAGCTGATTTATTATAGTTCTCTCCAGGCAACAAGTAGACAGAACAGACAATGATGGTATGCTCCCAGAAAACACGAATGACTCCGGCCTCCAAACGTGTGTCCAGTGACAGAGTGGGCACATTCTGACAACCAACAGTGCCACCCCTCCATGCACTTCAGACAACAAGTAGAGAAAACAGACAGTGATGGTATGCCCCCAGAAAACACAAATGACTCCAGTCTCTAAAAGTGTGTCCAGTGGCCAAGACAGAGTGGGCACATTCTGATCAACCAACAGTGCCACTCCTACATGCACTCATCCATCACACAGCCTGTCATTTCTGTACCAAGAAAACTGCAGAAAAGTGACTGCATTGGCTGGTTTCAGAAATGTTTCCTGTAAGGAAAGACATACTGGGTGGTAGGAAGCAATCAGTGGCTTGATGTCATCCAGATAAGAATGTAAACCTTGACAGTTCCATTATATCAAGGTGGCCGTCTTTATTTACGTGTAGGCAAATTGGGTGAAGAGCCCTTCCCTTTACGGCCATGTCTCTTTTCTTTATTGTCTTTATTCAAGGGCGATCTATCAATCTCCATGAATCCTGCTCTGGGTTGATTGGGCAGTTCTTTGTTGCAGAAAAAGAATTCCAGCGAGTAAGGATGTGAACAAATCATTATGTTGCAACTTGGGGTAGGAGAAGAAGATGTACCCGAGGAAATGACCATATCCAGAAACAAAGGAATTGGATCTTGGGGTTTGCTGGAATGAATGTTAGGGACAGAGATGGATGTTGACACTGATTCATCAACTTTTTTAACCACTGAGGTCAAAAGACTTTTCATACAGTTTGAGAATGATTCTTTTGGAGACACAAAAACATCCATCTGCACTCCCACAGTAATAGTGGAATGAAGTGCAGTGCAGCAGCATACATCTGAGATGATGTGGTGGACAGCAACTTTCAAGCCTCAGGGTAAGTAATGTTTTGAATTGTCTTTAAATGCTGCACCTCTTTTTCTTCCAACCATTTACTGCAAGAATGAAAGTAGGATGAATGAGAGCTATTGTATTTGATGCAATGAGAAACCATTTCACATTGATAGGCATCATGGTCCTTGCCATCGCAATGAGTACACTTCAAGGACCATGACATGATGTCTCCGAGTGACCAAACCGCTAACACTGGAAATATCTGAGAGGGTTTGGAATGTATGGCTGTACCCTCCAATTAAGATAACCTGCCTTGATTTTGGAAGGTAGATGTGGTGATATAAATGTCAGAACGAGGACATTGTTTGGCATCATAATTCCATCTTTGCAAGTGGAGATATGCATCACTGCAGAAACTCCTTGGGTGGAGAAACCAGTGAGAATCTGTGACTCGGGAATGTTCTTCAAACCGCTCTCAACAATAACTCCTCATGACGAATTCAAAGTAGTATGAGGCGTAACCTCAATAGGTATATACCCAATTGCCTTTGAATGCAAGAGGAGTTCACTGTGTTGAGATGTGGATGTTTCCACTAACATGTCACCAGAACAAATCTTTTTGACTGACTTTGGAAAGCCAGCAAGTCCCTTCTGAAGAAAAATAGGAAGACATTTGCCCTAAAGATTTGTCTGAAAGAAAATGTAGTATAAGAAAATGAGGTACAGGTGTTACAGATGTTGAAGATTGCTGCTCAGAATCCTCAAATAAAATAGTGAAAAAACAGTCCTTAGATAAACAACTATGTCTTATATTTTTATTTGGAGGATCCATAATTAAAAAGGAATTTTTCAGTGGCCACTGATCCCACCCACCATGGAGCCCTATGAGGGGATGCACCACAATGCCAAACAAGGACACTGCAGCAATGCCAGGATTTTGTGAACACTATACCCAAACACCAGCAACAGATACAATGTCCACAAGACCTGTTGAGAACATCCAACACTGGTACTTTGTTACCCTAGCCCAAGTGGAGAAGCCGATTGACCCTAGGAGGGCCACCTTAAGACTGCCCATCTACAGGAATTCAATGCCAAAGTGGTGTGTTACAGTTGTACCTCTCAACCATTAGAACACTCTCCTTCCCTTCATGGGTCACCACCCACGTATTTGCTGTACATAAACTGAAAGAACAGAACCTTCCTTGGGAGGACCCTCATCATATACAGGAATCTGCACTGAGGGGATCACATTAGGAAATTGTATTTATAACATATAATTATGATATTTATATTTGTTCCAGATATGAACTTCTTTCTTTTATGTTCTAGAGCTTTATTTTATAACCTCTAACACTTTTTATCATCCATAAAAAACAAAAATTGTCTATTTTTAATTTTTTTAACAATCACATACTCTCTTTATGGTTTCAAGTAATACACAAGACCAAAAATAATATTTCTCAGTAAATCTAAAGAATAAATGAGTATTCTTTTATTTTTAAATAAGATTTCATGTTTATATCCACACATAAAAAACTTGTTTCCTAAATGTATTCTTATGTTATGTTCCATTTCAGCCACACCTTGATTTATTATGTGGAAAAAAAGTGAGGTTAGCAGTGTGAGCTTTGTATCTTTGTCACATCCTACAATGCCTGTTGGGGGTTCATTCTCATTCAGTTCAGTGCAGGTGCATTTGAACATTACCGTAGATATGATAGTAAAAAGTTCTTCAAAACTTGAATATTATTTCTATGAACTTCCAAACATGTTTAATTCAACACATCTTTGTATGTTATTTCACTACATAGACAAATCTTTAATTGCTACTACTAGTGAATGTTTGCAATAACTTACCACACAGGTGGTTTGAACAACACTGTCTAACCCTAGTTACATGATACATCCTGTTACAAGAGATCACCAAAGAATATTACTTTGTAGCACTTAAGACATTAGTCTCAGTCACATTCCTCTCATTACAGACAGGATTTACATTGGAATTTGAAACTTAAGTTCTTCATTGTATTGACATCACAACTGTGAGAATGTCACAGATTTCCCTGTATTATTGAGATGAATGTGTTTAGATTATTTCACAATTAACTTTTTTTTTTTTTTATTGTTGTCACTTGTACACTGAGTTTCAAAATCTTTGCAAAATATCAGAATAAAGTTTTTATATATCAGTTAGATTGTTTTAATACAAAGCAATAACAACAACAGAAGAATGAGTCTTACTACAAAGTAAAGATAGTAAGAAGGAAAAATAAAATTCTTGGGTGGTACTAGTAGTACTTACAAGTCACACAAGGTTATCATTCTACATATTGAATCAGATTTTAATTATGATTTAAATATAAAATTATATTAAATCATTGAACTTAAAAGTGCTGACTTAAATGCAGAAGAATATAAAAATCACAAACACTTTCAGTTCAAATTGCCAAGTCTCTTTCATGTAAAGAACATGCACTCACCACTCAATAGAATTCAACACTAATATTTGTTGATCAACTCCTTTCCTAAAAGATATCTATTTTGACTTAATTTTTCAATGTAAAAACTAACATAAATAGATAAATGATATAGCATTATTTTAGATACAATAGAAAACTAATAAAAGTTATATACATCCCATGTAGTTTATAGTTTATTCCAGAAGAAAATGTTTTAAGGCTTACAAAACAATACTACTGACAACTACTAAATACAACCTCTATATATAATGGCAGTTATTACAGTAAGCACCACCCAAATTCATACTATAAAATCCAGAGAACAACATTTCATCACATATTTTGCTTAACATCTTATGATTTGTGAAAGTGAAATACAGCGATTGGTATAACATGGTACTGAAATGGATATCTTCGAATTGGATTGTCTGAGCTTTAACACATCCAGATGCTGTTTTATAAAGAAAACGACTAGAAAAATGTTTAAATATCAGCAACAGATAGCAGAACTAGCACTAAAGTGCATGAATATATATTTTGTTTTCAATTGTTGAAGAAAAAGTTTTCCTTAGAGACACTTATTTATAGTCTCAAACATATTTTGGGATTTCTTTTATTAATTTTCTCTTCAAACTTCATTAAATAAAATAATTAGCACAAATAATTGAATATTGTGCTTCTATACACAAAAATAAAATCTGAAAAATCAATAAAAGATCTTTTTTTTTAAATTCACAAATGTGATTTTTCTCTCATTTTAAGGCAAAATAACTCAAGTAGGTTAGGGGTTAATAAACAATTATTATACTACTGTTTAAAAAGAAGTCAGAAATTACATTAATGTAAAATAAGGATACCTTCAGCTTCATCAACTTCCTCCAGTGTAAAGTTACAACGGAAACACTCTTCTTGGGATAAAGGACCAGACTGAAACATCTTACACTGAACACACTTTACAAGAGAATCACAGCTAACTGGGCAGTTCTGGTGAAATAAGAAAATATTAAATTTAAATGCATAAAAGTACTTCCTCTCATCTGATGCACTGGACTGCATTTTTTACTTATACACTTTAAAAATCACTACATAATATTCTCAGGCAGATATAATGTCAAAAACTAATCTAAATATGATTGGACTAATTATAACAGTTTTTTAAACCTTTAATCAGTAAATAATTAAATGTATTGTTAAGTATACTTGTGAATTTAAACATTTGAGTTAAACCTCTTAAATAATGTATACAATGCTATACTTAAAGGCAGCAAATTATTATATACCAATATAACCTTGCAAGAAAAATACAGTTATGTATGTATCAGGTGTATGAAGGTTAAAAACTAATGTTACTTCTTTAAATCAGTTCATCCATCTTAATTCTTAACTTTCTTATAACAGTCAGAAAAATGTTATTTTATTTTCAACAACTAAGTATAACAGATTGAAGAGCTGTAGGATTACAATTAACCACAATACTGACTAAATTTGTTTTAACGTCACTACAAAAAAACAAGCATCAGTAAAATTTTAGTATAAAAGGTATGTCAACAAAAGAAAGAAACTGGTTAATGCTTTAATCTGTTATATCAAAGTAAAAGATATACGGTTAGACTAAAAATACATTATGTTTTCTAGATACACTAATATTTATAAAAATGAAGACTTACTATTTAGTAACTATCCTATAAATTTTTTTTATATTACTACACTTTGATAAATACCTCAAAAAGTCTTAAAGAGTGGATAAAGTAGAGAAAAATTATATTAAACTGAAACAGGTGTTACATGTTAAGTACCAAAAAAATCACACTAATGAAGAAGATTAAAGATCATACCATTTCTCTTTGGTCGTGTACAAAATCAGTTTGTCAGCTGTAACTCGTGTTAAAATTACTATAAAAACACATAAAGGAACACTGTTATAATAAAGGGTTTGTGTTAAAATGATATGCGTGATAAAGTGTCAGGTTGTGGTAAAATTTCAGTCTCCACTCCAACACAAACCTTTTATTGTAATTTTCCCTTGAACATCACACTATTTCTCACAATCTCACACTATATAGCAATCTCTACTTTAAGACTGACACTTTATCACAGTCTTTATTTCAGCAGTGACACATGTTTTAACTTATACTTTAAGCATGTCCAAGCATTTATAATTATCTAAAAATAGATATGTTCTTAATTTGAAATAACTATGATAAATATCTTAATACTCACAATGCATTCCTCACAATAATCACCACTATACTTTTTTCCATCAATTATCCAGCATTCACATTTTCCACATTCACAGCTACCTCGACCACTGCATAGCTCCTGTTAAAAAATGTTAAAAATATTGTTTTATTTCTTCTGTTTCTTTCTGTCGTAATTTAAAAAGTATTTAACCAAATTTACCACAAAGATTTACTCTACCAACACAAAATATCCTCTACAAACTACCACTTACATGTGGGTAATATTCCCTTCAATACTATATTAATCAAAATTCATTTACTGATTGATAAAATGTTGAGAAGTTCTTACAGTTTAAAATGAATTAAGAAATATAAACAATAGGAGTTTCTATCATGTTACTTACTGAAGAATCAGGTGGGTAGCAAGTCTTCTCAGTATCTCGGCACTCACATGCACTTCCTTTCCATCCAGGTAGACAAATACATTTCCCACACTCGCATGTACCATGATCAGGTCCTACCATATGTATATTATAATATTAACACTGTAGTCAATTTAGTTATTAAAGGTATGGTACACTAATAATTAAAAATTACCAAAATTTAAAATGTATCAACAAAGCTGAATTACCAATAAACTGTATGTATCTGTAAGTATTTGAAAATAATCAGTCTTGTATAATTCCAGGACAACAATTTCACAGTAACTGGAATGTTGTACAAGTACAAAAATCCTTCCAGAAAAAACCAACAAAAAAATCACCCTAAAAATGTACGATTTATTCAAAAGTGTGTATATGACTACCAGCATTTGTGTTTGACATTGGCATTAGTTCATAAATCTAATGAAAAGATTTACTCTTTTGTGGATTAACAAATTAACACCAGTCTGATGAGCTTGTATTACAATCCACCTCCAGTTAGTTTTGAGGTAATATAGTTCATGTAGTATAGTATGCTGTTTTTGAACAAAGTAAATATGCATTTGGTATAGACTGTACTTTCATATGTTACAGATGGACAAGTACAAGTTCAATGAAAACTATTTCAAAAGTCTGTAACAGTAAGTTCTTATTCAGACACGTGATAGCATTTCCTATGTAGGGATAGCTCGCACTGTTCTTCAATTTTGCATTCTAAATATCTCTTCAACTGGTAATCAGAACCTTACAATACTAAACAGTATTTCCTTTCATAACAATACCCATGTGATGACTGAGTCTGTAACTATTATAACAAAAAGTCGGAATTTTTTAATTCTTCTTTCTGTTGCTTCATGTTTATTACATAACTCGACAAACAAAACAATGGTTTCAACCAAATTCATTAAAGAGACAGTTTCAAATACAGTATCAGCTTTTTTAAGTAGTAGTAATTTTTACAAAATCACAATTTTATTGTAACAATGTTATCATTACCCCTTTAATTTAGCTTTCTTTTACTATTAACATTCTACTCCACTTTATGTAGGGATTATGTAAATACCATCCCTAGTATCTTGTTTGCATTGTTTTTGAAGGATTGATGTTAACCATCCCTACATTTCTTCCTTTTCTGAAAAGTTTTTTCTTCACTTATATTTTATTACAGGTATGAACATTTCTGAGTAAATAAACTGAACTTTGTGTATATTTGAGTAAATACATTTTCTTCTGATTTTCATTTGTTTGTTAAAATTCACACATAGCTGCTCAAGGGTTATCTGCACAAGCTGTTCCTAATTTTGAAGTGATAAACCACAGAGAAGGTGGCTAGTTAACAACCCACTACCAACTCTTGAGCTATTCTTTATCAAGAAATAGTGGGATTTATTATCATGTTACAATTCCCCCTTGGCTAAAAGGACGAGCATGTTTGTAATAAATAGCATTCAGCACTTTTTTCAAGTTAATAAAATACAAAATGCTACAAACTAGTCACTTTTGATTACTTTTATAAATGTGTTTGAATGTGTGATTAAATATGATAGTCACAAATGGGGTAAAATCATTGTATCCACTTATTTTTTCCATTTGCAAATTTTGCAAGATGTTTTTTATTTTACTAAAAAACATTTAACACAAATTATTTCTAAAGATAATTGAAACATTTTCTACTTGGTGAATCACTAATGCTGAGAAAGTCAAAAGGTCACCATTCGGTTTGTTTTAAAAATATTATATTATCCTCATTGATCTCATATAAATTAAATAAACTGTTAATGTTTATTTAATGTAATGATGTTATAATAAAGTTATTTAAAACGTATAATGATTGCAATTAAAAATAATTAAGTACCCAGAGTATGTATATACCTTATTTGAATATGATAAAAATATACTGAATAAATTAGTATTTCAGTCTTCAGAATATTTCAGTGTCATATACCATACTCACAAAACCTAACCTAAATAAGCTTATTCAAAGTGTTATCTTTGAAGAAAATTTCTGTGGTTTTAAAACAGATCCTAATTCTTCCAAATTTTCAAATTAATGGACATCTTGATTTCGTAGAATGTTTCTGCTCAATCTACAGAATAACTTTAAAAACTTAAAGTTCAGAGTAAACTTAAACTCAGAGGTAAAATTCACTGGAGCTGCGTGGAAAACATTTGTGATTTACATTAAAAATGCTACAAAATTCATATTTTATAACGTGTGGCTTATAAATTCTTGAAATAGAGTTAAAGTTATTATTCATATAATTTCTTTGGAACAACCCTGACAAACTGTTTTGATTTTTATCATTTTCTTTGAGAATAAATGTATATGCTTGTATCAAATGTCTAAACTTGTGTACAAGTTACTAGTCAAGTACTAAAATAAAACAGTGAATGAAAATTGATTTTTAGAAGCAAAAATTAAGCAACAAAATTTGCATTTCTTTTTAGTAAACAGAACATTTAGAAAAACTTGTTAACATATATCATTAATAAAGCATTCATAAATCACAGTTTAAATTCAGAGCAAAACTTAAAAATATTTACAGTTCTTTAATAAGAAAATAGGTAATAACAATAGTACAAAAAACTGAAGTAATCAATTTTGATATCCACATATCTATACTACAATATTTCAAAATAATTCTATCAAAATGTTTGAAGATTCCTAACAATTTCAAGTCAACATTCACGTACCAGAAGATAAAGTTCAGTAGATTTAAGTTTTTTTTGCCTATTTGCAAAAATGAGGAAGTGCACTATGTAAGCATTTTTTCACAAACAATACTATATTTTTCTATTTACAAGTTGTTTTCTTTGAACTTCATTAATTTAAATACCAACCACTACATATGTTTCCTTCAACTCTGTCACAGGAGAAATTATCACATTCACAGTATTTCCCTCTGATCTTTTCTTCTGGATTCTATAAGATAAAACAGTGTAAATATACAAACAAATATATCTAAAATAGCAATTCTTTTCAACAATTTTAAAACTTTATATATCTATTTCCAAAACTATCACAAAAACAGATAGTGGTGCAGCAACCATGGTATTATGTAGCCACTTCACATACTTACATTGACCTGCTGTTTCTCCACTAATGATAATTATTAATGTTATGTCTGTATCTGTCACTATTGTTTATTTGTACCTGCTTTGTTCAGTTGTTTTTAAATTTTCAAAAGCTATGCATAATTAATTATAACATAAACAATTACATTATTCATGAAGAAATTGCAGGCTGTATAATATTAAGGTTGCTTGAGCAATTAATAAGGTATAAGATTATATACACAATAAATATATAACTAAGGCAGTCATGATAATAAATTTTTTATTACAACAACATTTTGTGGCATTTATCTATATAAAAATGGATTGATCTCTATAGAATCCTAAAACTTTAAAATCTTACAGTTTATTCTTTGTTTTTGAATTTCACCCAAAGCTAATCCATTCATACTTCTATCTGCATGAGCCATCCCTAATTTAGCAGTGTATGATTAGAGGGAAGGTAGCTAGTCATCACCACCCACTGCCAACTCTTGGCTACTCTTTTAGCAATAAATAGAGGGATTGACTGTCACATTATAATGCCCCCACAGCTGAAAAGGCAAGCATGTTTGGTGTGATTGGGATTCGAACCCACGACCCTCAGATCACGAGTTGAATGCCTTAACCCACATGGCCGGCTTACATTTTAAACAAAACATAAAGCAATATTATGACTTGTGCAATGTCAATTGATTCAAGTTTTAACACAAATATGTCCAGAATCAAATGGTTAAAAAAACATATAATTCAATGTAATCAAGACTTTGATATTAAAAATTATATTTGGCTAACATGTGGGTAACTTAAAACCCAACAAATCACAACACAAGTAATAAGCAGATATTTAATCAAACATGAAACACTAACCAGTCTTGTATCACAAATGCAAGTTCCACACTGGCATTTCCCTTTACCAGAGCATGGTTCAGTGCTGTTGTCACTGTATTTAAAGAAAATAAAATGACTAAATTAACTTCTTGATAAAGCACATTACAGAATATTTCTTCCTTGGTACTAGATTGACATATGTTCCAAATAAAGTAAGGATCAAATTGATATATTAAACATAAAATATAGTACATTTGACTCATAAAACAAAACTTTTCCTGTAATATAAAAATATATTCCTGTCACTTCAAAAAAGAAATTTTCTCAGTTTTAAAACTACTTTTGATGAATCTTCATGCAGTATTCAATTTCATGGCTATTATTTCATAATTTGAAAAAATGTTTACATGTATAAGCAGGTTTATGTGATAAAAAACAAACCTTTTCTTCTATCAAACACTTATGTACTGAAAAATAAACATTTCATTAAAAATATTCACTTCTAGTCACAATTATGTCTAAAAAATAAATATCACCTTCTAGTTATGTTTACTAAATAAGATAAATATTGTTTTGTAATCAATGCTGTACCTAATGAAATATTAGTTTTCTTCTAGTTATTATTGCATCTAGTATTAGTGTTATTCCTAGTCAAAACCACTGATTGTATAATGGAATCTCTTAAATGATCAAGAAATAAAGACATTAAATACATACAGATAACACTGTTTTTCATGCAGAGTTTCATCTATATTTTGAGAGTCACATTCACACTCTCTTCCTGTTCGACCATTGTAACAATCACAAATGCCGCACTCATATGTACCATTCCCATTAGTACACTTGGGGCTATTTAGCTCCTACAAAAAGAAAGTATTTATAAAATCACCTTGTATTTTGATGCAGGTAGAAATATTTGACTTGTACTATATTACAAAATAAACACATTGCTATAAATTAAGATATCCTAAACAATATTCTAAACCTCTACTGAAGCATATTATGATAGGAGTTCAATTAGTGACACAGAATCTACCTGAAATTAGTAAACATTAATATTTTATTAGCTAGTCCTTTTCTTATAATAGTAACACAAAGAAACTTTAAATAAAATTATTAAACTATTCTGTAACAAAACATAAGAATGTGTTAAATAAATGTAAAGAAATAAAATATCTAATAATTATTTTCAGTTATGAGTAAGGTCATTTAACAACTTGGCACTACTTTATACAGATGTACACCTTTTCGCATATAAAGGCTTGTTCAAAGCATGATAATCACAGCAGACTTAATAAATGGATGGTGGTTGGGAGCTATACTAATTTGTTTAGATAACTGGATGGGATGCTTCATACTAGTATAATTCATCTTCTCTGCTATCCGTTAGTACTTTCTACCATATTGGAGCTGGAATGTTAACTTCAAGAGGTAAGTTTTTAACTTACTCGAAATCTGGCAGTGAAGGGTGATATAGATGTGAGATGTTGTGGGCTTGAGCCCCACACCTCGCTCTCCTAATTTCTATTTTATATCTATTTCTACTCTTTTATTTCTCATGTGAGACTGGCAAATGAAGGTTAAAACTGATAGATGGTGTTTTCCCACTGCAATATGGGTCCTACTTCTTCAGTCACCTCCAAAACCTGGGGCACATTTTATAATTCCACATTACAGCTTGTACCTTGGAATCTTTTCAATTAGTGCAGCATTTTTTGTTTAATTTATTTTTGTTTCAGCTTGTTTTTTTAAATTATAAAAAAACAATGTATATATACATATATATATTTATGATGAATAAGGTGGTTATGAGATCTCAAAAAGAAAGAAGAAAAATAGCTGTGGTATAAGTGAAGCAATGGGACACTAATGTGTTTACATTGAACCACATCCTCAGATACAAGATTTGATACCAGGTATATTAATGGCCTGTAGAGTCTGGGACTGGAGACTAAATAAGTAAAAGTGAGAAATGGAGGGGAATTGCAAAGGCACTGTTGACAGAATGTCAATAATGGAAGAAGATTCACAAAATGTACCAGAAAATGGAGAAACTATTCTGAAAAAAAGGGTATGGATTGCAAGGTTGTTGATCTGACACCAAGGCCTGATATTTTGAGACATGGTAGATTAAGAACTGAATGTGGTGGTCATGGCTCAAAAAACAAAGTCCAGAGTTAGAAAAAAACAATAGAGGTGCCTGAATCAATTACTATAAGAACACAACAAAAGATGATGGCAAACCTGCAAGTAGCCACCAGCAAAAGGATGTAGATATGGAAACCAAAAAATGTAAACAAAAGGAGCCTACAAACTGACTTCTAAAGTCTTAGAGGGCTCTGAATAGATGCAAGCCTAAGTAAGGAAGGAAATGGGATGCTCAGGGCCATGTGGAACCAAGCTAGCCTCAATAACTGCAAAAAGTTTGTAAGTAGATAATATATCTTTAGAAATACCTGACAGATCAGAAAACATAAAAGATGATATGTATGGGAACATCTGAGAGGAATGGGACCTCAGAGAAAACAGAATCCCCCAAAAAGGCTCATACCAGGTATAAAGAAGAGATGAGAGCCCAGATATAAAAAGTTCCATGTCACAAAGGAATAGGCTGAGCCTTCCCAATACATGAAGTGAGAAAAACTCCTTATTGACAGGAAAACCGGATGTGGGTTAAGCTTAACAAGCCACCTTAAATAAGATGACTCTCAATAGAGAAGGGAGAATGCAACACAGAAAGTGACAAGTAGAAGCCAAACATATATACATTATTGGAATAACAAGCCTCAATAACATAACATACAATGAAAAAAATAATCAGACCTAAAGGAAAAAAAAAAAAAAAAGAGATCAATAAATCTTGAAGGGAGGAACTGAGTACCAAATATTTGACCATTGCACATAAACCAAAGGAAGTGAAAAGCAAGTGGACAAATCAAAATGTGGAGAAAGTGCCCAAGACCTGAAATTCATCATCCACCACTGGTGAGATTATCCATTGGAGGGATGGAAACTGCCAAGAATGAACAGACAGAATGCCAAAGTTGATTCACATGGGACAGACTGATATCTGACTGACAACTTACAACCTTTATGGGAACAATACAAAGGTATTTCAAACAGATTAAGTAAAGAGTAGAAGTAAAACAATAAATCCTAAGAAAGCATTAGCCAAACTCAGTAGACTGTAACAAAAGTTCAAATAAATCAAAATGTCAGGAACATCCTCAAAAACTACATCACTAATACAAGGTGCAAGACAAAGGTCTTGGAGAGAAAACTAGGAGACAGAAGTCAAAAACAAGGTAAACCGAAAAATGACATTCCTGAAACAAAGAAATCATGGTATCTGGAGTAAAAGGAAGAAAACTGAGAACAAGGTGAGTACAGTATATGGTATATACATTGTAATAGGATTTTCATTCAAACCCAAAACAACTTAAGAGAATTGCTTTATCTGCATCTTCCAACACTACAGCAATTTATTTATTGTACATTTATGTAACATTAGAATCTTTATATTTAAAAGAAAGGAATACCACTATTGAAAAAATAATAAATCTAAAACTGCAACTGTATCTGATCCACAGTATTAAGTCATAATAAACTATTACTATATGATGACTCAATATTATGTGTTGAAAGTTGTAAATATTAAAAATCAGAACTTGCCTACTGTAAAACCTTCTATTACTGTATTTTTGAATTATTTACACAGTTCAATAGGTACCTCAATAAATATCATTACAGAAACATTTAACTAAGTGTTTCAAACTCGTGAAAAAAATATTCTATAATCTCTTCTGCTTTGAAAGTGTCTGAATGCATTGTTGTTTCTACAACCAGTGTCTCAGCATGTTTTAACTAGCTTATTAATACTTTGTATTATTAATTAAAATGCAGTACTAAATATATTAGAAACTTTCATAAAATACAAAACATTGCTTGGTTGTACAGTGAAGTTTCCCATTCTGATCAGAAAGGTTGATATAAAATTGTCCGATTCAAATTACACATTTGTATACATATATATATATTTTTGTATCTACAGGTAAATCTTATTGGTGTTTTAGTTATACATATTTACCTTTAAAAATTTAATGTAAACAAATGTATTAGCATATTATTAACCTCAATCTTACCTTCTTTCCAGCTTTCTGACATTCACATTCACATATTATCTCAAGGTCAATAATCAGAGCTTCATTCAAACCAACTGGATAAATCTGAATTGTTTTATTCCAATCATTAAGACTTTTAGGGCAAGACATTACTACAATATCAGCATGAAAGGTAATCTGCAAAATAAAAATTTATAACATCTTGAGTCTTTGGAGATTATAGTAAAATATTATTTTAGTTTTCAGAGTATTTTGTCTCCCATGTTTCTTTTATACTACACAGAATATGTGAAAGGTAAATTGTGCCTTCATTAATCTATTGTCAATAAATTTTATACTTTAATATATTAAAGAGAAAATGCAATGCTCCAAATTTAAGTTTATTTTCAATACACACTCAATGTAAAACGTTTAGAATACAACAAAACATGGACAAAACAGACCAATAATAATTTCAAAGAATAAGTGAAAGGCAACAACTCTGAAGAAATTTTAAATAAATGTAAGGAAATGCTACAGTGTGTATTTTAAAAAAAAATTTTTTGATGTCCTTCTTCAGCATTTAGTCTTATTAAAAAACAGTGTAAAACAAAACATGAATATAACATATATTGCTGGAATATATCATTTCAAGATTTTTGGTTAATTACACATATTGCATAATTCAGTAATTCATAAATGTATCATTACTTAGGTTCTTAATGATAATAAACAAGACCAAATCATTTTATCCTTAAAATGTTATAGCTTTCTAAAATATTAATATAAAACATATAGCTATTTTAAATATTTAACTAGCTAGATATATTGTAGTTGTTCAAATGTTACCCACAATACTTCCAAAAAAATGATTTGTTTTATGAATATGAATCTTTAGTTTGTAGCAGTCATAAAAACACAAATACAGCAGAAAACACTTTTTAAAAATAATCAGAAGGAAAATAAAACTGAGTACTAACAGTTTTTACTCTTTTTTTTTATGTGTGAAAAACCACTGCTGTCCACTTCTTACAATACATTTGTATCAAAGTTACTAAAGTAACTTAAGTTTTTCATCAAAGTGAATATCAACTGGTGCAAGTCTTGTGTACTAAATATGCTGGATGTTTCTTTCAGACCTTTCTAGTCTCCTAGTGTACATGTATAGGCTACTCAATAGGCTTAAGTACATGTTTTAAAATAAACCATAAAAATGATTTTTGTAAATAATTTTATTGTTAGATGTGTTTACTTAAAAAGTAAACAAATCCCAAATTTTATACATCTGTTATTCTTCTTTAAAGCATCAAAGAAGTTTGTTAAACTTTTCTGTTGAAATGTTTAAGCTCAACCACAAAAACCTTGAAGAAATATATTTTTATTGTTTTTAAAGAAGAAATATTGAGCAATATGAACATACCTACAGTTTGTGTGTAACTTTATAAGTATTAAAATAATAAAATATATCATATTATTAAAGGTCTTTCTGGCTTTCAAGAAAAAAGAAAACTATTACATTTAACTCATAAAATACAAATAATGAATGTCTCTCTTTTTATGGTAAGTTTCTAAAGTATAATTTGTACTCATAATTTCATAATACAAATTTCCTGTAGGCAATTAATAATATTTAATAACAATTGATATTCAACCTTCCAAAAATGCATCACTGTGTGAATAACTTAGAGCTTGTTAGAAAATTTTTTCATATTTACCGTATCACCTAATTTGATTCCTTTGCACTCACTAGTCTTTCTTAACTGCCCCTCTGGACTGGAAGCAAAAAAATGTGCCTTTATTAATCTACTGCCAATATGTTTTATACTTTAAGATGCTAATGAGAAAATAAAATGTCTAATTACAAAATTATTTTCAATACATACCCATTGAAAAAAGTTTAAACTAGTAAAAAACACACAGAATTAACAAAATACCACAACAATGATGAGGAATTATTATTATTTGTATTATGTATGCAATTATTATCACACTTTCATTTAATCTATGTAGTTGTAAAATTTTATACCTTCTAAACATAAAGTTGTTTTAAAAATACTATATAGCTGACAAACACTATTTGTTAACTCTTTCTATAGAGTCAATGAATTACATCAACCTTGTGACCCCAAAGTAACCACAAGAGTGTCCATACAATAACTTTTAATGTGGTATATGCACATTTAAAAATTTTTACAAGCTTTTAGCAAGCATTACATATCTTTTGTACACCAAAAAATCAGATTTTTTAATTTAGCATTTTCACTAACAATATGTCAATCAGCATAAGGAATGAGAATGTTGACTGCTCTGAGTGTAAAGTGATTTTTCTGTTAAGATTAATCAAAAATATTTTTCTTCAGATGAATATTTAAGATTTATGTATGTCACCTTTTAATGTTCTTGAATAAAAGTCAAGCATTTTGCCAATGAAAGTTTATATTTTATCTGCTATTTTCTCTACCCTAATTCTGTATGAATTTGGTTGATTTGACCAATGTTGCAATCACAATAAAACTATATGAAATAAATCTAAATTTCTTTAATTTATAGAATAAATGAAAACTAACAGAATACTATATTTGTTTATGCTAAATAGCTTAAGGTTTGTAAAATAATTTTATTGTTTTATTGCCCTTTTAACAGAATCTGACTAATTATCCTCTCATACAAACTGTAAATCACTTGGTGAACAAGTAACTCATGTTACCATATTTAATGATACAAGCCATTTGCAAGTATATCTCATAAGAGTTCTTTTTTATCTGACTGAACAAGTTTCTAATTTTCACACTTTAGTTACTTTTATAACAATAAATGTAACAAAATATGCATGAAAAACAAAAAATATAGTATATACTTTTGACCACTTGTTTTTCTACTATCAGTTACCAAAGAAATTTAAGCTTATTTTTTTATACTGATGGTATTAGTGCATTAAAAATACTAACATGCCTAACACAAACAATGTCCTAAAACTATTATAACTGAATTGACTTTTAACTATGGATTTTTCAGAATGCATTTGACAAAGTACTACATTAAAGGTTTGTAAAGAAACTTATCTGTTTCGATGTTGGGGATAAATTAACTATTTGAATAGAAGGTTGGCTTTATTGAAGAAAGAAGAGGATTGTTATAAATGGAGTTCAGTTAAAGTGGATTAATGATTGAAGTGGTGTACCTCAGGGCTCAGTCTTAGAACCTTTGCTCTTTTTAATTTACATAAATGATGTAGGTGAAGTAATGGTCAACAAATTACTTAAATTTGCTGATGATATCAAGGGTTTGGTGTTGCTGGCTGTTAAGATACTGTTGCTGCTTTACAAAGGATTTACGTCATTTATTGAGTTAGGTAAATAAATGACAGATGGGTTTTAATTATACTAAATGGAAGATAATGCATCTGGGTTAATTATAATTTGAATTATAAGTATAATTTGGATGGGAACAACCTTAACAGTGTACTGAAAAAGAAGGTTATTGGTGTAATGGTTGATTAGTCTCTTAAGCCATTCAACTAGTGTGCTGTTGTGAGCAGTAAGGCAAATAGGATTTTAGGTTGTCTCTAGAAAAACACTGAAAATAAATTTAAAAAGGTTATAATTTCATTGTATAGGCCTCTGGTTAGTCCACATTTGGAGTATTATGTTAAGTCTTAACTACTTGCCTTAGAAAAGAAAGGGTTCAGAGGAGGATTACTAAAATGGCACCTGGGATGGAAATGTTGTGATATGAAGAGAAATTAAAATCCTTAAATTGTTTTATCATGAAAAAAGAAGAGCTAGAGAGAATCTAATTGAAGTGTTTAAGATTGTAAAAGGAACTGATAACATGAATAGATCAACATTTTTTCATAATTAACAGCAAGAATCATAGAACTAGGAAATACAAATATAGGTTTATGCAAGGTAGAGCTATCTTCAGCTAAGAAAATTTTATTTTTCAAATAAGATATTTTGCCTATGGAACGAGATGCCTTTGGATATTGTGAATGCAGTAAATTTGAGTGAGTTTAAAAGAAAGCTTGATAGATATATAAATGATAAAGGGTGGATATAAATTTTTTTTTTTATAGCTTCAGTTTGACTTGAAGGATAGGACTGCCTAAATGGACCAACAGGTCCCTTGTTGTCCCTAAACATTATTTTATAATAGCCTTACAATGTTTCCGTATGCTTCTCAACCTAAAAACTGCAAGAGAAACTTTCGAACTAAAGACAAAATAATTACTCACTACTGAAAACAATATAACATAAAATGTCATTTGACAGATTAAAACCTTGTCTTTCTACATATAATAAATGATACAATATAAAACATCAGAAAGAATTACTGGTAAATTGTAAAAGAGAGGATGTGGCAAATGGGCATGGAAAGTGAGTCTGTCTTTCCATTTTATGTCTCTGTAAATAAAGAAAATTGAAGGCTATAAAAATTAGACATTTTCTTAATAACATCTATATTATAATGAGTAATTTGTGATAAATTATGTAAATAAATAAGAGAATGGGTAAAACCTAGAGAACAAATGTCATAATTCTCATATCAGGAGAGATCGAGGATTTATTCAAATATTTTTTGTAAATTTTTTTAATAATCAGAATGAAGTATGAAAAACACTTGTAGAAAAGGGCATTTTCACATACTTTTTACAACTAGGTTACTGAAATAATGTATGCTTCAAAATATATCAATGTTACTTATCATTATTATAATAACTCAAGAAGTGTGGCAGAATAAAGATTTAAAAATTATAATATTTTAAAATAAAGTTATAACAAACTTTCGTCTTTACTTTCTATGGGTTATAAGTAATATATAGTTAAATGCAAGGGAGAGCTATTAACAATTCCTGAAAGAGAGGATGTAAAAGTTGCATCTGGTAGTAGGGGTTCAATTTTCTATTTGATAACTCTGTAGCTAAACAATATTAAAGGTTATAAAATTTTTGGTTTGTTTGAGGAATGATGATTTTATAGTGAGTAATTTACATTTATTTTTGTACTTTTTCAAGGGGTGTTGGATAAAAAAGAAAAGACGCCTATAGAAAATGTGTCACACAAGATATATTCAGAATTACTTTTAATATTGCCTTGTAGAATTAAGAATTTAAAACTTATATATTAATAAAATGTGGATTATCAGTTAAGAATTTATGCTATACAAATTTATATATCATAAACAAGAGGTAGGTTAATAAAATTATGAATGCAAGACACTGGAACTTTGTGTCATGCACAGTAAAAAATACCTGGGGCAAGAGAGTCAATTACATTTTGGACATAACTCTGTAAAATATCATTACACAAACACTTTAACCTACCAGTAACTAGAGGATTGAGTTATAATGTTACTTATCATTACTGTGTGTAATTACTCAAGAAGTACATAGAAAGTAGCACATAAAATAATTTTAAAATTATAATACTTTAAAATAAAGTCATAGAGCAAACTTTCCTTTACAAGAATTATTTTACAATTACTAATTGCATTATAGTGTGTGTGTGTGTGTGTGTGTGTGTTACCATGTTTGTAAATTGTTAATGACCTTATTCTTCAAAGCAAGAAAAAACACATTATAACTAGCTTATGTAATGTAATGTATAATGTAATATAATGTAATGTATAATATAATATAATATCACTTAGGTTTTGGTGTTAAAATAAGTTTAAAGTAAATTCACAACTCTTGCAAAACCAGACCAAAAAAAGAAGATTCAAAAGGAAAAAAATAAAAATTTACATTCTCTTAAATTGAAAATGTATTACCAATAATATTTACTCCCTCTCACACTTATAGCTAATATGATGCATCCTCTAACCTAGTATTTTATACAAGCACCTCATTCAGATAATGTTGTCACTTTTTCATGACTGACTCAATCCCAGTCTCTAGCATTGGTTCTTAGTGCGGTGGAATGGTAGGAGAGCGTAAAGAGAGATAAATATTATCACAAACACATTTTCAATTTAGAAAAATGTTAAATTCATACTTCCTCTCCTATGTGTTGCTAGACATAGTGGTAAGGTGGAAGGGGGGGGGCAGTGAGTGCATTATCCATACAGAAAATGTCAACATAGATGGCTAGGGTAATAGGACTACAGTGTTATATATATATATATATATATGAGTGGATCCCAACTTGTAGTCACTGAATAATGTGTTCCAAGCCACAGAATCATGAAAAAGGTAAACAACATTAAAATAAACAAACCTCCTCCTCCACCTGAAGAAGTACAAAAGGCAACTTCCCAGGTTCTGAAATATGGGATTGTGTATGCCATACTAAACCAAAGAAAACAGAACTCATCCAGTCTGGAATTATGAACATTCATTCTCACTACCCAACTGTGTGGGCAAAGTACTTTCCACTTGCCTCTGAAATCATAAGGAGGACATAAAACAATTGTGTTCAATCAAGAACCCACAATGCTACCATTCTGCATTCAGAATTATGACAAAATAGGTTGGTGCCACTCTTACCGATATCTGGGGAAAACATCCAGAGATCCAGATAGACTCAAATCTGCCGTATTCTCCAAGAGTGGAGGAGTTCACTCTAATACTATGGGTGAAAAGTCTCTTGTCCACCACCCAAATGACTGGAAATTGGGTGTGATAAGAACTGTCTTACTCCACTAGTAAAATCTACAAAGTAATGTGCATCAGATAGTCCTGAGAAAGAATACTCTGGAAACATTGCAATAAGTAAACCAAGTTCCCTAGATGTTTAAAAACAAATTGACCTCAGTTCATTTAACCAAAGACTGGCAATAATAAGTAGAATCCTCTTAAGCTTTACTCAAAATAGTTCATATGTGGCAGTCAATCACAGAAGAGTAATACCACTTGGTTAGCTCCTATGTAGTCTCATGGAACACCTTATTTCTATAGAGCCTGTTACAATTGGTAGTAATTGTAGTAAAGTAGTTGTTGCTAATGCAGAATTAGTTTGTTAAAAGCTCAGCTGTCTGGACAACACTTGCCATAGAGTGAAGTCCTGTAAAAACAAGATAAGAGACAGATAAGGATAACAAGATAAGAACATAAATATAAAATACTCTCTCCTCTAGATAATCTAGTAGAAGTAGTTAAGACAGCTAAAGGGGGGTATACAAAAACCCAGATCAGAAAAATAGTGTGAGGTAAATTTATTGAGGGAGATCCACATACAAGTCTGCACAATGACCACCAGTGAATAATTCAAATATGGTACTAGGGACATGATGAAATTAAATCTAATTAGATGCGATTTGCACAATATACCTCAGCTGCAAAAGAGCCCAGAATAAAAAATGTAATCTAGGTTAAATAAATGTATTATTACAGGCACTAAAACCTCCAATACCATCACTAAACATGACTAAGACCAAAACGTGACTGGACATAGAAGACATTAACAGTCAGCAGATGAATCAGAGAAAAGGATTAAACTTCTTTCCTGTCTGACATTGTGTTTGGTAAGAGGAACAGGTCTGAGGATTTAGAGAGAAAGAGTAAATGGTCTGTAGACAAACAGCACAAATCACTGACTGTTAATGTCTGTAATTCAGCAGTCACAAACAAAAACTAAACTTGCAGGTAAAGGGGATACATGGCATATAGGAAGCAGGTCACAAACTGATGTTGAGAAAGAACATTTAATGTGACTGTAATATACCTGGTAAGTAACTGCAATGGTCACATTTGACCAAATACCCAAAGCAATGTGAGGAATCTGGAGAGTACTGAGGAAACAAAAAATATGCAGTCATGATAATCAAATAGTAGTCAGCAATGCTGTTTTAAACAAGGTGATTGTGGAAGATACAAAAAACCCTCTGCCAAAAGCCCAGTCAGAAAACAAGTCATGATTGACTTCACTGATTCAAAAGGGTTCAACCTTCTCTCAAACACCATTGCACAGAAGCATGCCATTACCTTGGTAAATCTGCCTTTTGGATTAAGCAAAAACTGAGACAGATACATGGCAGTCTTAGAAATCAAACCCTGATGCTGTTGAAAGATGGTTTGAGCTTCTGCATAACCAGGTGTACCATATCAGATCATGGATGTCACTTCTTGTCACAAAGAAGTGGAAGAAACTGCAAGGGACTATAGAAGCAGAAACACACAAAAGCAAAAAAGGCTTAGGGGTGTAATCCAAACCTATCCTTATGGAATGCATCTACTGTCAAAATGCAAGGGTGACTTACTGGAGACAATTTATCACAAGTTGGAAGATCCAATGAGAGTTTAATCCACCACTTAGAATTGTAAAATGATATCCAATCCAACATAATCTTGCAATGCAACATCTATTCTCTTGGGAGAATCTGTTTGGATTGAGACAATTGACTTGGTATTAGAACCATTACCTGGGGAAAAGCGCAAGCTAAAAGGATGATAAGATAGGACTTGTACTAAGAAAGGAGGTCCAAAATTTGAAAACAAAGAGCCCCAGACCACATGCCTCCTTGATGAGAAAAACAAGACATCACTATCATAGCAAAGCCTGCCAACTTATCCCTGAATAAGCCCAGACCATGAAGCATTTTGCCTGTGGAAAAGCAAGAAAGATGAAAACTTTCTGTAGAGAATCCTTTTCATCCATGCATAGACCATGAAATTTCTGACTGTATGTATATGCATCCTGAAGCAAGACATTTATGAATAGATAGAACTCTGTAGAAGGCAACAGAAAATAACCCCATACTGTATTAAAGTCCTGACATAATAACCCCTCTAGATCTAAGAAGCAACCCAACTAAGGAAACTGTGGAAACAAGTGAATCATTGTTTATGATACTTGGTTTCATAAAGACCAATAAAAGGATTATTTGTTTCCTTGCCCCAAAGATGAGATGAAAAATTAAAAATACCTAGAATGATAAAATACTAAATTGGAGTATGAATACATGTTTCAGTCCTGATATGGAAGCATGTCTTAGTTGTTTCTGAAAGTAAAATCAGGATGTGATGATCTGACAATTGATGCAATGGTGCCAGAAGCAATCAATTGTCCATGGAATGATGTGTGCAAAATATAATGAAATTAAAGGGGTAATATGATATGGCAGAGCACATACAAAGCCAATGTGAGTAAAAAAAACAAAAAAAAACTAGAACTGCACAACCTGACTCTTATGCACCACAAAAATGCTCATAGTGGTGGGATACTACCATTATTACACAGGTGCAGAAATACAACCAACTGGGAAATCTACAATTCCAGTAAAAAACAAAAAAAAATCAACACAGATTGAGTAATGAGTAACTTTTGAGCCTTAGAAAAACTATACATTGATATACATGAGAAAGATCAATGACTGAACACAAATCTCCTATCTACAATAAGCCCAACAACTGACAAGATTAAAAACTTTGAAGAACTAGGATGACTCTCACTAACCTCAGACAAATCAAACAACAAATAACTCTAAAACTAAGTTCTAAACCCTGATGAACTGTGAGGAATGGAAACCCTACAAGATAATAGTAGTGGAGATGTTACATGAATGACTAATTATTATTCAAGGGACTGCAAAGCTCTTGACCCATGATTAAGGCTACCACATGTCCAGAAATTCTTGGAATTGAGTCCTGACAGCACCTGAAGGTATATAATAATCACTGATGCTACTCATGATCTGACTGAGCAGTGAAAGACCTTGGACATAAGAAGAATCTATTCTGAGTATCAATATATGTTAGGGATTGGAATTCATAAACAGATGCAGAAATGACCCCTATGGGAGCCAGTGGAATTCAAGACTCCAGTGACAACTAATAGGAATGTAGAAGCAAAAATTTGAACCAACATGCTTGCTAACAAATATTCCAGCTGGTCTTCAGTAAACTTGGAGATCCTGAGCATCATCTATCAAAGTAAAGTGAAAGGAAACAAAATGCTGAAATGTTAAGTTGCAAGTCCACAGACTTACTCTGTTTCAGCAAGAGACATAGACCACTATAGGTTAACTACATGCTCTGCCTTAAAACCCCAAAATTTGAGAAGCACATGTATTATTTGTGAGTCAGAAAATTTCTCGAATTAGCAGTAATAGGCTAATCCATGAAGACTGACAACATTTCAGATAAGGCCTAATTGTTCCTTCACATAACTGAGAATTAAAACTTCCAGCATGAACCACAATGAAAAAAAAAAAAAAAAAACTAGCTAACTAACTATTTATTCTCAAACTTTTCAGCCTTGAAGTAAATTGCAGTCTCAAAAGCAATAGGGAAAAAGCTCAAAACATTACACACTCTAAGAACCAACAGAAGAAAAACAAAACAAAAACAGCTTATCATCTCAAAGTGTCCTATTGTTCATTTTTCCTATAAAGACTGTGTTCACTGCTGTTGGCTGAAACTGTGTTTTGTGAAGTCAAGTTGTTTTCTTGCAGCATAACAACATTGAATTATCTGTCACATTTACTCAAGAAAATCTAATACCAGCTCGACGAGTCCATAAAGACATTAATGTCCCACCAGGGAACTTTAAAGAAGGTACACAAAAAAGTGTATCTAAAGTCTCTTCAAAAAGTCAAGGATCATCCTTAATTACAGCCTCAGAGACCCCATAGAGGACCACCACTAATCTGAGTATATCTCCATTTCACTATGAACAAGATCACTGAGAATCTCAATTGAGAGTGACACCCCCATGTACTAAAAAATTATAATTCTAGAATGTATAATAACCCTGCAACTTTCAATACAAGCAGGGAAAAAATAATCTAAGCCACAGTTCATAGTCTTCTTAGTTGAATAACATAATTCTTGTAAACTCAATGATTTCTCTCTCCATATTTTAAGAATTCTGTCACCTGCAAGACTATAAAATGAATCTATTACAGTTAAATCTGATTATATAAAATTTAGCTAGTTGTACCATTCTTCCTGTCCAACCATCTCTAAACTCTTTTGAATAATTTTGATAAAACATGCACTGCTTCAACCCATGTCTACTAATATATTATCCATGCTTGGTTAAATCTACCATCACTGACTTCACGGTAATTAAAAGTTGCTCTTAACCATGTCTCATGATAGGGGTCATTAAAATATTATTTTAACCTTTTCACAACAGGCAGATGGGTTTCACATCTGCTTGACTGGGGAAGGGTATTTATGCAACAATACATATGGTATTCTGAGATATCTTCACAAACCCTAGTAATGTATTGTTAAAGTTCACAAATATCTTGTACACAAAGAATGACATTATTTTAACTATGTCTTTCTAATAAAAGTGTTATATACCTATGGTAATTATCTGCACTGAAATTCTCAACAATTGGAGTGCAAGATGATTTTCATTTTAGGTATAAAAATACTTTTCTTCATCATATAGTTCTAATATTTCACTTGCATATTCTATAGAATATTCTAAATGAATGTCAATAGTTTTTTTAAGGTAACTGTTTATATTTTTTCATTTTCTCTATCACTAACTCTAGTTATTATTATTATTATTATCATCATCAGTGTACAATGCAATGAAATAATTAAAATTGATAATTTTGACTGTGTGTGTAATCTCAGGTCTCTTCCTTTACATACACAGTTAATTTTTAATGTTTATTTTCCTTTCTTGTCCTGCATCTTGTATTATTCATCATGACACAAGTCAAATGTATCCTCCAAACTGTGTATTTCTGCTAGAGTTAATCTAGCAGCCAACAGTACTATAAGCATTTACATGTACCCAATGACAATGCATACCAATTTCAAAATAATCATTGCTGGATTATAAAGTAAAGTGAGCTCTTTCAAATGACTATATACATGCATGTGTAATCTGTATATGTAGGCCACAAAGTTTGTACAAATCTACTGAAGGTGGGCAAGGCAACAGTCAGGGATGACAATATTTATTATTTGTTTCAACTGCATTCGTCTGGATAACTTTGAAATGTGCATGTCTATAGGTTAAGTAGACATCTTATTGTCTACACATACATCTACACAACTGGCATTATAGTTTTGAAGAAACAGAGTACCAAGTAGAGAATTTTTATAGCATGTGTGTCACATGACAATACATCTAAAGTTTTAAGTAGTTTTTTTTTTGATAATATAATGTTAATTTCATTCACATATATCAATATTAATGGTGTTTAATTAAATTCTGAATGTATCACAGTGACTTGTGGAGAAAGGTGCTTAATGAGGGTACCGGCGTCACAAGGGTTAATTAACAACAGTCTCCTAAAGGCAATGTAAGTGACATGCTTTTGTCATCAGGGTAAAAATAAAGTATCTTTATCCACAACTTCTAGTTCTTCTACCCTAAAATAATATGATAGCTCTATAAAATTTTATAATGACAGTTTCCATTTCTTATTTTACAAATTAAACTTGTATTTAGCATACAAGGGCTTACCCTAGACAAGATGAATAATACGTAATCTTCACATTTTCGGGAGCATTGTCCTTTAACTCCATGGTTTCTGTTATTTTCTGGAAAAATTTATTATTATTATTTTTTAAAGAAACCTATTACATGTTAAACAAGTCATTTTCATTGACTTTCTAATGTACATCAATAGTTCTGCACAATAACCCTGAGTTTATAATACAAAAGAAGTCAATGAGTTTTGGAAAACTAATTACAGAATCAAAAAGGTCACAAAAGAAATAAAGTAATTAACATAAACTTTTCAGCAAAACATGCCATATACATAGATCAGAACTAAATGAGGCTCAGCATAGCCAGGTGGTTAGTGCACTTGACTTAATTTTAGGGTAGCAGGTTTGAATCCCCATCACACTAGACATGCTCAACCTCTCAACTGTATGAGTGTTATAATGTGATGGTCAATCCCACTATTTGTTGGTAAAAGAGCTGCCCAAGAGTTGGCAATGGATGATGATAATTAGTTGCTTTCCCTCTAGTCTTGTACTGCTAAATTAAGGATAGCTAGCTCAGATAGCCCTTATGTAGCTTTGTGCAAAATTCTAAAAACAAACAGAACTAAACATACCTAATGATCAACACAACTAATAAATATACTGTTCAAACTATCTTACTCATAATAAATAAAATGTAATGTTTTGTAAGATGGATACCTTGCTACCAACATTATTTTTGGATGTAAGACTAGTGACTGAGTTGTAATTCTTTTATAAATTCTGTATGTAGGTTTACGTATTAATTAGTTTCATTTTTCCAATCAGGCTTATCTAGTATATCTCACTGAAACATATCAAAAACAATATTATATTTTCTTCACAACTATTTAATATTTAAGTATAAATTTTGAAAGTAACACTAGCACGCTAAAATAAGTCTTACCATTATTTGCAACTGAAAGACTGTGTCTTTGAAGACTGACTGCGTGTAGATATTAGTTTTTAATTTTATTGTTTGTTTTAAGCACAAAGGTACCAAAAAGAGCTATGATGCACCCACTACAAATATTATAACATTACAAGGTTTTTGCAGTGTTTAAGCTGGCTACAGATTGTAGCTGTTCTTGGTTGGCTCGCAATTAAAACGTTGTGAAGGTTACATGTGATGTTTTTTAGTTTAGTAACATTTTGAGTAATTTGTTTAACTTATTATAGAAGAGTTAAAGACAATGTTTGACTGGGTGAACTTAAATTTTTTTATTCATTGTATTTGTGTATTTCACACTAAGGGATCATGCTGTACGGCCAACAGAAACATAATACTTTCCCTTACCAGCATACAAATCTATAAAAGCATCACTATTTACTATTCAAAGTGCATAAGACATTGAAGAAAAATATGTTAAATACTGTTATTCTAGCTAGTACCTATAAGTAGCAGAGGTGAAGAAAGTTTTAACAGCATCACATCAGGCAGAATTTTGCCCCAAATTACACAAGGGTTACCTGAATATAACTAATAAAACAGCACCTACCAACAACTTTCATATGACTGAGCAGAGGGGTTTGAGCACAGATGGTCCCAAAGTACATAATATGTTTTAGCACAAAAATGTCATTAACCATGAATTGCTATATTATGTTTGGCATGGTAACCATAAGGCTACTCCTAGCACACGGGAAGAATAAATAAATTTCTAACACAATACTGTGTAGGCTAATTTTGCAAAAGTTAAATGATAACAGTAAATGCTATTATATGAAGACAAAAAAACAGCTGATGTAAAATAATTTGGGCTTGACACAACGACTAGTAATTAAATCTTTTGAAATCAGCCTTCTTGTTTATGGCAAGCTACAAAGGCTATCGTCTGTTACCATCCCTAATTTAAAATTGCCAACCACAGAAAAGGCAACCAGCATACAGCAGCAATCTCCAACTCTTGAGCTATTGCTCTCTTTATGAACAAATAGTTGGATTAACCATATATTATAATGCCCCCACAGCTGAAATAGTGCACATGTTTAGTGATAGATTTGATCACATAACCTGCAGATTGAAAGTCAAGAATGAACATGAAGAACAAAAAAGAAATACAATGATGAAATAATAATTTTTATTAGAATCAAATTTTTACTGAGATTTTAATTTCCATAACAAAGAAAAAAGTTTTAAAAAAGTATAGCATAAAAGATGAATCATCTGACCAAGTTACATGTAATAAGCAAGTTACTGTAAACACTGAAAAAAGCAGAAAGTAATTATTGCAGAAATAGTAGAAACAAATATACAAAATATTGTTTGTAAAATTATCAATCAATTCAACAGATTCAATACTGTAAAAGGATGCATCAGTAGGAGAGGAAAAATTAAATCTAGTACAAATAAAGATTGTAAAGACATATTTTTCCATAGAAAATTAAGATTTAAATAATATTTTAAAACTAAAATAACTTACCAGGTAACTTAAATACATTTTCAATTATGCTGACATATAAAATTGAATGTGAAAAGATAATGCACAAACTACAGGCCATTAGCAATAAATATTTTACCAATATTATGGAAAAACGTGGTTCAAACATTTTGTTATGATTACTAATAAATATAATGTTGAGCAAACAATATAGGTTTCAGTTAAGGAAAAAAGAACAACTTTGATTTTGACTTAATGAAATCAAAAACAGTTTAAATTAAGAGAAGATTTTTCATACATTATATTTAATAAGATTTTTGATGTAATAAATCATGATATTGGAAGTAAAAACTGCATGATCATAGAATTAAATGAATGATAATAAATTGCATTATGGAGTAATTGTAAAGCAGATTCATTACAATACAAAATGTAAGTAGTTAAATGATCACATAAAAATATCAGTTAGGATCCCACAGAGATTGATGTAGAATCATTATTCATATTGTACATAAATGAAACAATTATATATATTTGTGTGTGATTTTATTTATGTGTAACAATAAAACAATTTTATGCAGTGATTACACACACTTTACTGCATTAAAAATGTTATAAGATATTAATTAAATAACAATATTAATTGAATATTTTGAGTTATCCTACATAAATAATTGTCTTTTCATACAGTGAAAGCACTAAATGAGAGTAACGTGTAAACTCTAGAATGTCTTGCAAATTATATCATAATATATGGTCCTAGGTATGAAATACTTTTGGGAGATAAAATACAGAAAATTTAATATTCAGACAATTGTCTAACTTTCTTGTTAAATGTAAAATTACAAAATCACACTAAAATAAGCTATATGTGCTCTGCCCATCACTGCTACCAAAACCCAATTGTTTATAGTTCCAAGGCCTTTGCACTACCAGTGAATCACCAAAAGGTGCATGAATGGAAGAAAACTTTAAATGGGAAATTTATATACAACTCATTATATACATAAAAACAGCTGGTATGGATAGAGAAAGCATTATGTAGAAGAGCAAACAACATTTTGACCTTCTTTGGTCATCTTTGTGAATCTGACAATGACCAAAGAAGGTCGAAACATTGTTTGCTCCTCTACATAGTGCTTTCTCTACCAATACCAGCTGTTTTTACATGTATAAATTTCTCTACAAGCGGGTTTTCTCATCACCACGGATTATATACAACTCATATGTACGTAATAACGTACTTCTATATTCAGTAAATTCCTCCAGAGTTAGATTTGGTTTCCTTTCCTTCTAAAGAAAATTCAGCATATATAAGTCTCTTTATTAGTGTCTTAACAATGATGTTTATTAATTATGTGAGACATACAATGCACAAGTAGATTTAAAAAGAAATTTGCAAAGTTTAAATGTTATAATCTTCCCATGCTGAAAATGTATTTCTGATAGGTACTTACCACCAGTGCTTCTTTCTATGTGCAAACTTTTCTTTATGCATGCCACAAGCCTTTTGCTTCCCCTTGCTGGAATAATTATATTCTAACATGCCTCTCATGTAAATCATCATGCATCAACTCTCAACAAATAATAGTATGACACATTCACATAACACCTGCCACTCCTTCTACACTCCTCTACTGAACCCTCACTTCCAATACTTACCTCCATTCAAAATATTAGCTAGAATCCCAACATTGAGAAGGAAGATGGACTAGTGCAAAGGAATAATACAATTACCCCTGAAAGTGTCCCAAGTAAGAAAACAGATCTGAAAAATAGAAGGGAGAAAACCACCCCACTTCTGTGCCAAGTATAACTCTTAGCCCATGCATAGTTCAAAGGAGTTTACTGAAATTACAACAGCTCAATTCCAATGTGTATATAATGTGTATCAAGATGCCACATCACCCAGGAAGGCAACAGCTAAACTTCACTGGTCATGTAAAAGAAAATGGGAGGCCACAAATACAGGAAGGTGAATGATCAATTTTATGGTAGCGTAAATGGTACCTGATCAAAACTAAGTCCCTACTTGTAATGTTCCAACAACAAAGAAACCACATATGTAATGTTAGAGCCGAGGACAAAATTTGGACTAATGTGAAGGAGAGAAGTTGAAGGGCATATGCAGAAAACACCACAAGATTTATGTAAAAAGCTTCTGAAAGCAGATGTATAGAATAAAAATACATCATCAAAAATATAGTGAGAGTAAGATGAAGGTGAGAATATTTGACAAATCATATATCTGTCTATACACACTCACCCCCCCCCCCAAAAAAAAAAACAACAACAAAAGTCTGTTTAGTAGTCACAAGTTTAGAATTTACATTCAACATTTTATAAAAGTGCATTTAACAGTGTAAATGTCATTTCAGATTAAATGCTATAAAGGTATACCGAATCTTATTTTCCTATAACTTAAGCAACAACATGAATCCCAAAACTGTTAATTAAAACTGATTTTGCATTAAAATAGAATTCATATTTTTATTATTAAATTTTGACTTGACTTTCGAGCCATGTTGTATGTACATAAATAACAAAACATATGCTTCTCTTTACTTTATCATGGGCAAAATTGCATCTGTGAATAATTATAGAACATAGTTTTTTCCACACATTTTTCTTAGACACATCAAAGTTGGAAATTTTTTATCTAATTAAAAAGGGAAAATTTTGAAATAGTTTCTAGCAAAATAGCACTAATTTATATTTTATTACTTCATTAAAAAGTAATTTTTATCAGTTTTAACCAACCACTGTTTCTTAACCTTGATTATCTTGGTGTGATTTATATATCTCATTTTTGATAAGCCATAAGCTAGTGATCTAAACATTAATAAAAGCTATTTATCTGTTCTTTTCAGCTGTGTAAACCAATATGGCTTTCAATTTATCAAAGGCTTACACATAGATCAGAACAAACTGATAACAGCTTAGCTTTGTGATATGTTGCTGGTATAAAAGATGCTTGTGAACAAAGTTTGACATAATTGCAGTCATAATTTTGTTTCTCAGTCTGCATAAGACTTGCCTTATCATTTAATAATTAATTTAAAATATTATGTTGCAGTGTAACATGAAAAGATATAAATATAAGATGAGTTTAGAACTTGTTACATATATTAAATGAAACCTTATGATTTACAATTATATTTATAATTTTGGTGAGCAACAAGGTTATAAGTATTTATAAACACAATTGATGTTTTTGAAATCAAAAGAAAGATAAATATTTTTATAAAATTAAAATTTTATAAGAAAGTTTAATAAGAATTTTAAAAATTTGAAATTCAAGTTTGAGATAATTAAAAGAAAAATACTGTATTTGCAGAAGCTACATAATCTGTACAAAGTTCATATCAAGTTTCAATCTATTTCATCCAACAATGTCTTTTGCAATGCAAATAAACTACATAACAGTTTTGTAGAATTAAACACAGGCATTTTATAGTTAATCCAAAATGTTATTAGATGGTGAAATTCTGAGAAACAAAAAATTATGTACAATACAAATTTGCAGAATGCCCAATACACTTTTCAAAATCTCACTTTTATTCTTAGACCTTTTTATCACTTCTGAAACAGTTATTTTTCAATTTACTTATCTAACAATATTCATAAAATTACACATTCTGTATTAAACAAGATTTTACACCAAAATATTTAAATATACTGTAAAGAGTTAACAGTTTCTTCCACAGAAAATGTATTTCTTCAATGTATTCTCCTCCTGTCACACAAAGCTATCTCAATCTTTTTTCTGCCCTCTAAGCATTGCTGAAAAATTCTAATGCTCAGTGCACCAGTTTATACACCCCACAAATTTTGTGCCATTTTTCAACATGTATGTAACATGTGACCACCCTCCATTGCTATCTATATTAGCACAGCCAGCTTCATATGATTTTCCTACTCAATCTTCACTTTCAAGAACTGGCAGAATCTAAAATGAGTAACACTTGGGGAGGAAAGATGGGAAGTATCTACTGGAAATACATTTTCAGTGTAAGAAAATGTTAACTTCTAATAGCCTTACTCCTCACACATAGTTATAATGTCATATCAAAAAGGTGGAGGGGCTGGTGGGTGCCTAACAGTAAACCTAGCAGAAGGCAACTGCCTAGAGATAACTGGTGTGCTCAGGAATGAAACTAAATAACACATGTGGGGCATTGCACTGAGAACTAAGCTTTCTAAAAATGCTTAGAATGAAAAAAAAAAGATTGAGATAGTATTGTGTAAGAAAAGGTAGGACTGTATCAGAAACTAAAGTCTCTCAAATATTGCAATCTGACATTATAGTAGCCTGAATTTACTTACATTGTGGATTACTTAGCTTTGTGAAATAGAAATTATAGTTTTGGTAATTTTTGAAGTTAATTAGTTCTGTTGTTTAATAAACTCTCATTAAACAGTTACACATTGTATTTAACATTTATTTTCTAAGTTTTATAAATTATCAAGTTAAGTGAAAGAAGAGCATACAAACTAACCTGTAGCTAGGCCTAATGGTATTGTTAAAGTCTGAGTGTGTTCTTTAGTTTTATTGAAACTGTTATATTTACTAAAAATATTTCAATTCAATAATTGTTTCTTGTCCATCATCATAATACCCACAAACAGTCTGTTTTGTATATAATTTTTACATAATAAAATCTAGACAAAACACATCATTACTTACATTATACTGATCCCGAACAAGATCCACAACATTAGCAGAATCTTCATCAAGTTTTCCAACTCCAGAACCTTCAAATTTCTTACTAAGTTTTTTATAGATTTCATACTGCTCTTCTGTTACAGCAAAAATTATATTGACTTTGTGATCTTTTATTTTGCGATTGATCTGACTAAATGATGGGTAATCCTGAGTAGTGGTTTCTGTATAATATCCTTTACCATCCAGATGGCATTTTTCATCATTCGGTTTAATTATACCAGCCAACTGAAAATACAGTTATCCAGTATACACATATGAAATATTTTTAATAAATACTTAACACTATATTTCTATATATTTAATAGCAACTTAAACTTTATAATGTTAGCTGTATCTTTTAACCCATTAACTTTTTAACAGTTTAAAAAACAGAGCATGGTGTAACTTGACAGAAAATATTTTTCTAAGAATTTATTCTTAGTAATGAGAAAGCTTTTATTCAATACAACAAAGAGAGGGGTGGAATCAAATCTACTGATGGATAAATTTAATGCGACCTTTAAGACGTTCACTCACATGTTCCTAATTTCTATAAAAACTAGAAATTCTGAAACAATAGTGATAACATTATTGTTGTCATTGATTATCATTTTAGTTGGCTATAAATGTGTTTATTTTAGTGAATACAGAACACTTTGTATTTTATACCTGATCTTTACGTTTAATAATGATTGTTCATTGCACTAACAATACATGAATTATGAGCATTTCTGAAATAACCTTGTGCATAACTCTCTACATAAATATTATAGTAATACTATCTTTGTAATAGCTTCAAGTTGTATGAATTATGAATAAACAATAAAATCCTACCCTTAATAAATTATGGTTACCAACTCTTAATTTTGCCCAATACATTCATCTCCTGTAATTTAAATATGATTTAGTTGCGAGAAAATTAAGAGTTCAAATAGCAAATCACTCTTTAAAAAGTTTTGTCAAATATGAGCAATTAATATGATATGAAAATAAATATTATGTAAAAAACTAATGAAAAGTGCAACATATCTGACCAATGCAATAATGATACCACAGCTTTATAATGAAAATATTTTTTGCTTACAAAATATTTTAACTACAAAGCTGTACAGCAACTAATAAGCCACTACCTTATCATCCTTTGAATACATCATAGTAAGAGAGAAATAAAGGTTTATTAACTGATTTTTTTTGCTGTACTTTAACAAGAAGTGCTCTGTATTTATTCTACATTTCAGCAGATTTTATGAATCATGTTTTTCTCTCTATATCATTATTATAATAATTCTAAAGATTGTTACAGGGACCATTGAGTGAAGGACCTATTTTAACACAGGAAAAATATAATATAACAAATGTAGAATATTTGACATACAACAACACACATTTCTCTTCATACCTGAAATGTACATCAACACTAAAACTGCTTTGTACTAATACCATTGCACTTCATTTTACTTATTATCATATTATTTCCTCTTAGTAAATAAGTGGTAAAACATTTGGTTATTAGCAAATTCTGCTTCTTTTGTAATGCTTGATGACTAAAGAAAAGAGTGCACAAAAGTACAGAAATTCACTAAAATAGGAGCATACAGAACTAGCATTATTATAACTGTTCATCCAATTACAAAAATACATTGTTAATCCTTTACACATGTAAACACCAAAAGGTTTGATTAGTTTATTTTCACACAAGTTACTCTACTTGAAGAAAATGTACATTCTTAGAAAGATAATACAAGAAAGTCAAATAAAAATACCAAGAGTCTGAACAACATATGAACTTATAATAGCAGTAACAATACTTTAAAAGTAACCATAAAGTCAACAACTTTTCAATTAGCAAAATATTTACCTGAAACTTTGAAAATAATAAAAATGCACATTACTTTTTACTGTTAAATTTACAAGTGATCTAATAGAACACTGTCATCTTTAGAAACACTAGTGATCATACACTAATCATGAAATATATGTGCAGGTTACAGACTATACACCACATCTCATTTATTTCTTTAGTTGGTTAGGTTTTATAGAGTTAATTGAAATTAGAAGTAATGCAAAGCTACAAAATATTTATTGACTACTTTTAATGCAAAGGTTAAGCTGTACTATTTTAACAACTTCCTACAAGCAAAAATACAGACAATATTTTTAGTAAGTATATTTCACCTAACTTGTGTAGTTGTTTAGACCTTTCCAATATGTTAATAAAATGACTACATAAAGACTATATACTTTATTTTCTCTAAACATTACTGATTCAAAATTAAAGAGATACGCAATACTTTAAACTAAATTAAGTGGAAACAAATGCAAGTCCCTATAATATGCACTTGCAATATCAATATGAAAAATTTGCATTCAGCAAGTGAGAAATTCAAACCTTGTACTATATTCATGTTAATGTATGTTTAATGTCTCATGTAAACTAATGTCTTTCACTAAAACATTGAAAATTTTCACTGATAGAATAGTTAAAAGTTATTAAGGATGGGAAAACCCTGAATGGGTTATAGAGTTTACATAAGAGATTACACAGTGCAACTACACTTTTTTTTCTTTCTCAAAATGAATGGTAACACTTGTACTAAAGCTAACAACAACATATTAAAATCACTTAAATGACCATTAGAAGCCAAATAACTGCAAAAGTACATGAGAGTAAGCATTCAGTACAGTTTGCAATTATTTTATAAGTAGTAATTTACAATTAAACTTTTGTATTCTTGCAGTAGTGTGTAATTTTAAACACTTTCAAATTTATATGACAAATTATCAAATACACATTTTCATGAGCAGGCATTGAGATAAGTGTACCGATGAAATTACACTACATCCTGGACAATCAACAGCAACATACAACTTTGCTTTATCAAATGGCAGTGGAGGAAGAAATGGAGGATATGGTAATTGCATGCAAGAGGGTGTGCTTCCAAAGCCATTTGACACCCCTGACCAACTGAAGGAATATAACAATAAGTTAGAGAATGATTCCTTCAGAAAAAAGGTACATTACTCAGTCAATGGTTTAAATATACAATAAAGTGTATGTGTATATATGATATACATAGTTGCATCTTTTTAAAGTAAATATTTTCTATATCAGTTTTCCTCATTCAGTTTTACAGGCTAATTTCATGGACTTCCAGTGTAGCCAAACTTGTTGGGAAGCAGTAATCCAATGAATCCATAAAATATACATAATACTGAATATTTTGTAGAAATCTACTTCCAAAGATGTTAGCCAAACATTGGAAAATAAGACTATGTAACAAAATATTTACATTTTCTTGTTCCTGGGCAGAAAGTGTTGTTTCCCAATTGCATATGCCCAAAGTAAATGGAAAAGGCCTATTTTCTCTTCAAACTTTGTTTTTGTTACATGGGTAATGAAATTTTCAAATTTAATCATTTTCCAGAACATTCCAGGTAGATTAAGTGCTGAGCAGCTGATAGAGAATTTTCTCAAACTTATAAGAACTTTCTAGAATGTTATAGAATTTACGAGAATTTTCTAGAATGTTCCATAGTAATATATATACAGGGGCTTACCACTCACCACTTCAGTTTAGTTATAACTGCCTAAGTGAACACATAGACCTATCTAATTTTATCAGAAATGGCATCAAGAAGCTGCAAGTATTCTCCAGATGCATTCTGTTATGTATGTGGCCAATTTATCAAGACAAGAGCAAAAATGTACTCTCTGACAGCATCTGCTAAAATGTGTGAAGCCTACAAAGCATATTTTGACATGCCTGTTGGTGATCAAGACAAACCCTGGGCACCTCATTTTACCTGTGAGCACTGCAAAAAAACTCTAGAAGGTAAGACAGATAATTTTTGCTTGCTTGAACAGTAAGATTTTATATTATACAAATTTTAGACCTTTTAAAATTTAAATATCTTTTGATGCACCTCAAAGAAAGATACAACAGCGTCAAGACCTTGCTAGAAGCCTTGAAGTATGATAAGTATGACTGGGAGGTTATCGGAGACTTCAAAATGGTGGCATTCCTGATGGGTCTCCAAGGAGCCTTTACCAAATTTCCCCGTTACCTTTGCCTCTGGAACAGCTTGGACACAACAACAGGAAGCACTGGCCATAACGAACTGAGTTCTCTGTGGGGTTGCACAATGTCAAGTATGAGCCACTAGTGGACCTCCAAAAGAGTTGTTCCCACCATTGCACATAAAATTGGGTCTTATGAAACAATTTGTCACAGCTTTTGATAAGGGGTCTGCAGCCTTCAAGTACCTTCAAGACTTATTCTCTGGGCTGTCTGAGGCAAAGGTCAAAGTCAAATAAAGATCCTGGAGTGTACAGAATTCCCCAAGAAGCTCAGTAGGAAGGGAAAAAATGCTTGGGAAAGCTTTGTTGCAGTGGTTCAGGTCTTCTTTGGCAATCCCAAGACCAAAAATTATGTGGAACTGGTTGAGGCTCTGGTGAAGAACTACAGCAAAATGGGATGCAGGATGTCCCTGAAAGTCCATATCCTTGATGCTCATCTTGATAAATTCAAGGAGAACGTGGGAGCATACTCAGAGGAGCAAGGTGAGCATTTCTACCAAGATATACTGGACTTTGAACGCTGCTACCAAGGAGTGTATAACGAAAATGTGATGGAAGACTATATTTGGGGGCTGATACGTGAAAGTGATTTACATTACAGTCGCAAATCTTGAAAAAATACTCATTTCTAAACACTTTTGTTCATTTTCGTATAAATATATGTAAATCTTGGTTCCTATGTTGTTTAATTCAGGTCTTAAGTAAATAAAAATGTGCAAATTTGCCTATTTTTACAAAGAAAATAGGTTAATTTCTAAATGTCATTACCCAGGTCAAAAAAGCAAAGTTTGAAGGGAATAATGGCTATTTTCTGTACTTTTACAATATAAGCAATTAAGAAATAACACATACTATCCAAAAACAAAATTTGTGTTACATAGTGTAATTAAGTGGATAAAGAAGAGTTGACTGATAACTAGAAAAACCTCTAAGTTGAAAAGTGTAATCAATAATAATTGCAATTAAATTTTGTAAAGTTCTTCATTAGAGAATAAATGTTAAATAAACTTATGAAAAAAAAAATCTATTATTATAATCAGATAAATTAATGAATAGGATTAAACTGATCATAACCAGTAAGCAGCTCTCAATCAATATATAAAAATTAATGTTTCTAATCAACCATAATACCGTTTTCCTCCAGTAACTACTTCTGTTAGATTGTATGAACTGATGAGAAAATTAGCACACGATTACTGGAACTAATACAGAAACAAAAAATTACTTTTAATGTAAAAGCAAATATTAAATACATTTACATGATTTGAAACACACAATAAACATAAACAAAAATTCTAAAAAGTGTTTTTACCATAAAAAAGAAAATGCTATACAAGAATATATCCAAAAATTTCAATTCATAACCAAAAATATGTAAATAAAACACCAAACTGTTATATTTTTTAAGCAAAAAGTGCATACACAAAAGGTATGTACCAAATGTTAGGCAATTAGCTTGATTGTAGAAAAAGTGGCAGTCCTGATAGGGTTAAGAAAGAAAAAAGGATAATATTATGGTCGTAGGTAAGTAGCATTCTGTATACATTTTGAAGTTCAGAATCTTATGTTACTATCCATACCAAGATATATATATATATATATTTGATATGGATATATCTATAACTGTACATGCAAATTATACTCTAAAATATACTTTATCTGTAGGTGTGCTAGAATAATCACTCAAACTAGTTCTATTCTATATTTTTTTTATAATGAAAATACAAGACATAACTTTAAGAAAAGATTCATACATTGTAAAGTAAAAAGTATATATGCATAAATGAGTATGTAAATTTATATGTAGGCATCACTATGTACAGAGATTTCTAAACAGTATATTTGCTATGTTAGCTTAAAATATTTTTAAAAAACTGTAAATAACCTTTCCATCTCCAGCATAATGAAATCCACTATCAGTTGAAAAAACTAGCAACTTTCGAGACTTGTTTCTCCACCCAATTTGCTCCTGTAAGAGAAAAAAATTATAAGTTAATATCAATTTAAGATTGAATATCTAATGTGTTTATGTGTGTTTGTATACATTCAAAAACAAATTGGTACATCTTGAATAGTTTTAGCTTACTCATTTTATCTTAACCCTTAAAAGTGGCCATCACCAACTGTTGTTTAAGGTTTAAACACCACTCAAAACTATATAAACACACATTCTTTTTAGTTTTTAAGCATGATCAAACTGAAATAAAGAATATTACCAATGGGAAGTTTCAGACATATAAAGCTTCCTTGTCCCCACTATTTCAATATATTTCCAAACAAAAAAAAATGGTGCAAGTTGTTTTTCGCCTACTAAAAAGGCCAAAATCTAAATAACATTATATAAAGAATAAATGATGCCTTAAAAGGAGCCCCATCTAACAATATTACTTCAGCCTAAATATCAAAGCAGCAAAAACTATCTTGTATGGGGCTTTCAGTTCCAGCATTCACTCCTCTCCAACATTTCATTCACGAGATTTGAAAAAAAATTGAGTGGATGGCTAACTTGTCAATAGAAATGGCAGAAGTTATAATTTTCCTATACTGAAAATGTGTTTCCAATACAGTACGAGCCTGCTGCTAGTACAGCGGTATGACTTTGGATTTACAATGCTAAAATCAGGGTTTGATTCCCCTCGATGGGCTCAGCAGATAGCCCGATGTGGCTTTGCTATAAGAAAACCCAATACAGTATGATACCTCTGCACATATAAATAGCTAGAATCCCACACTGAATATGTGGAGAGAAAGGAAGTAGTATCTTTTCAAAATATCTGAAGGACATTCCCCAAAAGGAGAACTTCAGAGTTGATCATAGTGGGAGACCTCACCACTTCTGAACTAAGTATACTCTTCACCCACTGTGAAAAAATGTCACACATCTGGAGAGAAAATGGAGAAGAACATACAATTGGGAGAGAACTATGGCAGAATAGTGATCCTAACCATACATTATCTATTAAACTCAATCCCACAAAACATAAAAGAGGTCAATATTTAAGAATGTGCCCCTATATGTACTGTGGCTGTGATGCAACAGGCCATATACCTCAAGTCAACTACATTTAAAGCCCATACCACTGAGAACTGGCATCTGTACAGGGGATAGGATGAGAATCATACCCTCAAGTACAGTAACATTGTTGGAATAATAAGCATCAATGGATAATAAAAGGGGAAGAACCATAGTACCTTGCAAGCACATTCCCCATAACCCACAACACAGATGAAGTAACAAGAGTATAAATGAGTGAGGGAATAGAGACATCTCTTAGGAGTTATATTCATTGGTTGAATCTAAACCCAAAATCCAGCCTTTGGAAACCAACATCCATGTGGAGGTAGGATGAGAGGTTCCAACTGATAGGGTCAACTGCAATTTTTAACAGTTCACTTCCATGTTGCATAGTGGAGAATATCTCATCAACTACACCAGGAAAACATTACTGTTCTAATCTCAACTGAATGGTTTTATTATAATTTATGTATATTATTTGTATTTTGTTAAGACATTCAGAAGGATACCTCCATGGTCCACCACCCTAGTGGCTTGAAACTGGAAAATGGTAAGGATTCTAAAACTCCACTAGAAAATGGAGAAAAAAAAGTGTAGTGGAGAGTCCTGAAAAATGGCACCTGCAAAAGTAGAATGGGTAATCAAAATACTTCATTTTCAAAATCAGAGCATACCAATTTATTCAATACAAGGCATGAAAGAGATAGTCAGCTATCCCTCTGCTTTACCAAAGTAGTCTACAGTACAGTACAGTTAGGACAAATGTATAAAGGAAACCTATCACGAGGATAAACATGCAAGCTATCTTGTGGAACACTCCGTCTCTGCACTGTGTACTGCATGGCCATGGAATCATAATATGCATGTTGGTATGATCATACAGCATACATTTACCTGGTCAGGCACCACTCCCTACACAGTGGGATCCAGATGGAAAAGGAAAACCATTCCCAGAAATGGAAGAGTCATATACACTAAAAGGTAACTTACCAAGTCGCAATCACATGAAAGAGTGAAGGATGGGAACAGGTGGATGATGGTATCCCAAAAAGGAAGAAAGAGCTACCTAAAGTAGAGAATGGGAAATGAGCATATGAGATGTAGACCCAGTGCTCGACATACAAAGTACTTCCAATGGACAGTAGGGAAGACATACAGGGAAAAAGGTGCATGATTGGAATGAAAACACCAAGAAATGATGATTGGAAGAACAAGGCAAAGAACAAAAGGCCAATCAAATTATAATCAAAATCCATGGATGAGGGATAAAGGGAGAATAATAACAGATAAAAAAAGTGAAATAAGAGGAAACATGGGAAATGAATTCAACAGAAAAAAGCATCGAAAACAATGAAGCAACCCACGACATGTGCTGAACAGAGAAGGTCACTGTGTTCCAATTGAGAAGAAATGTGGAAGACGGTAACAGACAAAAAAAATTGAAAACAATATATAGCATGAGTCACTAAAATGTAGGTTAATAAAACCAATAATTAATCAACAATTAATGGTATGTATAAATTATAAATTAAATTAAATCAATAATGAGAAGTATAAATTATAAAGAAAAACAAATGAAATACTCAATATAGTAGAAATGTTAAGAAATTGTGTAGTGAAATAAATATGTGTATGTGATGCTATTTGTTGAAGAAAAGATATTTAACCTAATGACTAATTAATAGAACCAAAAATAATAGATATTTAGTAAGCCTAATTAAATAAGGTATTTAACCTAATTATCAATTAGCCCAGAAGCAGAATTACAGATAAACTGAAACAAACAACTGTGAAATCTAATCAAACAGTACAGAACAAAGGACATCACTAAGCAATAAAATAAAAAGGTTAACTGAACAATAAGTAAGTACAATACTGGGTAAAGTTTGTGTAGACCCCAGTTTAAGAGTTTCACATAAATAAATAGGAAGAAGGATAAAAGATAAATAATGAAAACAAAATAAATGACAATAACATACCTATGAGAATTGATGTAAGGAATAATAAAAAATATAATTAAACTAAGATAAACCACAGGTAATCCTAAAATTACAAAAATTATGGTTAGCCTCAACGAATGCTGTAGGAGAAAAGATACAACTAAAACTAAATGCCAACCTGAACTTGACAATGAGTATTAGTTGGTTGTTTGGTGTGGTGGTTTATTGTATAAAGCAACTAGGTTATCTGTGTCAAACAACTGGTAAAAAGTTAAAATTAAAGTAAAATAGTAAAATTCATAAAAGGAAATTGAGGTAAAACAAAACAATTTTTAATTTCTGAATCAAAAAAACATAAATAGCATTGAATACAATTTCCACATCTAGTCTACCATGGCAAGATAAAAACTACAGTAATACAAATTGAAAAGGACTTTCTGTAGCATAATTGTAATTATCATAACTCACCAGGAAGACTAACAGGTACATTCAAAAACCACAGTCAGTCACCTGAAGTTGGCCTTTCCAGTCCTGATTGAGTTATTTGACATTATGACCATTTTCAGAAAGTAAAGTAACACAAGTTTTAAAAGACTTGTAGCAAAATTTCAATTATTATAACTTGCCAGGATGAATAACAGGTGGTTCAAACAGTAGCGTTAGTCACATGAAGTTGGCCTTTCCAGTCCTGTTTTAGAGTTATTTGACGTTACGTCCATTTTCCAATTTCAAATCGAACTACATGTACTATGATTCTTAAAAGGGAATCACATTAAAAAAAGTCTAATGTATAAATCAGAAAACTTAAATACCATTAAAAAGATTAACAGCTTTTAAAAAAAAATAAAAACATTTCTAAGGTGGACAGTGTCACCATAATCAATAACACCATCTACTGTTATGAACAAACCTTGGGACAGACCATGTTTAAAATGGTGCCATCATTGAGAGTCATAACGACAACAAGACAGTAAAATGTGACTTGTTGTGACCTGAGTGTTATATTTATAACACACTGCTGCATCACTCCCAGATAAAATAAAACTGTAACCAATGCATAGTCTAGTTAGAACACTTCCTCTTTCTGATCCTCACAGAAGTAAGACAGCCAAAGTCCAATAGAGGGTTTTATTTGGAAAAGCTTGTTTTCACGTTGCTCATTCCAAGTTGACTGCCAACTGGCACAGAGCAAAGATTGAATACAGGAATATACTCTACGTATGGAGCAGGCATAGTAGTTATAGTGCCAGAGCAGATAGATTTAGCTGCAGTGTCGGTGAGCTCATTCCCGCGAATACCAATGTGAACAAATATCCAGGAAAACTGGATAAAAGCAGATGTTAAAGAGAAATTGGCCATTCGGTTTTGAATATCAGTGAGAAGAGGGTGTGAACTAATGGGAAGCTGCTTGATATGTGGTATAAAGATCAGCTTACAGTCAAAGATAAGCCCCAAGAACATTGTCTCAGGAATCACAGGCAGCACAACTTCACTGATATGGAGTTGAAGATCAGGGTGAATATCCTGTTGGTGGCAAAAGTGCATGAAAACAGCTTTAGAGAGAGAGATGTTAAAGCCATTTATGGTGGTCTACTTCAGTAAAAGAACGAGGGCAGTCTGTAGCTGCTGCCCAATATACCTCATGTTTGACAACTCACATGAGATGTGAAAGCCGTCAACATAGAGCCCGTTTGCAACAATAAGAGGGAGTTGTTCAGTGATTGCATTAATCTTTATACTGAATGCCAACCCGAATGTCAAAGAATATTGATACAGGATATTGTCATTTAAGAAAGGTTTCTCTGATTGATGTTTCAAGTTGAATCAGGTGGTCCATGTCATCGAAACCCACACTGGGTGGGCAAGAGGAGCTTGGATAATTCAACAAACCAAACAAAACGAGCATTAATCATCCTCTCTAAGGTCTTACAGAGACAGCTCGTCAAAGCAATTGGATGGTAGTTTGAAGGAATTTTGGGATCCTTCCCAGGCTTACAGAAAGGTAGGACAATAGCCTGGCCCCAGGCATCAGTGAAAATATTCTTCTGCAAGATCAAGTTAAAAACATCCAGAAGAATAGCAAAAAAAGCTACTTCCTGGCCATCATAGAACAAGAACAAGAGGGGGACAGAATTATATTGCCCACTGACCTCTCGAATCTTGTCCCATATGACTTTGGAACTGGTGGTAGAAGATATGCCAGTTGCAAACTTAATCCAAGATTCCTTCTGGCTTTGACGTCTTACCCACCGAGCAAGTGCACAGGCCTGTTAGAAAGTGATGCAGTGTGAGAGTGTGGAATACCTATGAAAAGTATCCCAGGCCCGTTTTTGAGCCTTCTGTGCCATGTGGCAGGCAGGATTCCACCATGAACGAGGATAATGTAAAAAAACGTGTTGAGGTTTTAGGAATACACTGAGCAGCTGACTGTAGAATACAGTCAGTTACTGCTGTCACACAATTGTCTATTGATGGCTAACATGAAAGATAGCAGTGAGAGAGGGCCAGTTTGCTTGATCCAGCTTCCACCGTGGCACACAGGTTGGGTGGCATCGACCATGGCCAATCTCTCTCAAAATATAGGAAAATGATCACTGCCTTGTGGATTATTGTCAACCCTCCATGAAAAGAAAAGAGTGAATGGGAGGAAACTGATAGATCAATAGTAGTAAAGGACTGACTAGATGCATGAAAATAAGTACAAGAACTGCTATTGGAAAGAGAAAGATTGTTATCAGAGAACATACACTATACAGAGCAATATCAACACTTTCCCAGAGAGGATGATGTCCATTACAGTCCCCTAGGATTAAAAAGTGAGACAGCAACTGTTCAATGAGAGAATCGAAGTCTGATTGATCATAGGACTCTCCAGGTGACAGGCAGAGAAAATAAACAGTGATGGTATGACCCAAGGAAACACGAATGGCTACAACCTCCAAGGGTGTGTCGAGTGGCAAAGACAGGGTGTGCACATGCTGATCAACCAACAGTGCTGACCCTTCATGTGACTGTATCAGCAGGTTTCAGAAATGTTTCCTGTAAGGAGAGACATACAGGATGGTCAGAAGCAATCAGTGATTTGACGTCATTCACATCAGAATGTAAACCTTCACAGTTCCATTGTATCAAGGTGATCACTTTTATTAATATGTAGGCAAATTGGCTAGAGTCCTTCTGTTTATGACCATGTGACTGAGGACATGAAAGAATGATCGTTTTGCATCTTAGGATGGGAAAAGATGTACCTGAGGAAATGCCCATACCCAGTACCAAAGGAAGTGGATCTTGGGGTTTGCTGGAATGTATGTTAGGGACCAAGATGGGTGTTGAAGTTGATTTATCAACTTTTTATCCATGGAGGTCAAAAGACTTTTCATTTGGTTTGAGAATAATTCTTTTGGAGGCACAGAGAGATCCATCTGCACTCCCACTGCAGTAATGGAATGAAGTGTAGTGCAGCAGCATACATCCGAGATGATGTGGTGGACAGCAACTTTCAAGCCTCAGGGCAAGTAATGTTTGAATTATCTTCAAATGCTCCACCTCTTTTTCTTCTAACCATTTACATCAAGAATGAAAGTAGGATAGGTAAAAGCCATTTTAATTGATGCAATGAGGGTCCATTTCACACTGATAAGCATCATGGTCCTAGCCACAGTAATGGGTATACTGCAAGGATCATGACGTGATGTCTTCAAGTGACTGAACTACTGACACTGGAAACATCTGAGAGGGTTTGGAATGTATGGCCGTACCCTGCAACTAAGATAACCTGCCTTGATGGTGGCAGGTAGACATGGTGATGTAAATGTCAGAATGAGGACACTGGTTGGCATCATAATTCCATCTTCCCAAGTAGAGATATGCCTCACTGCAGAAACTCCTTGGGTGGAGAAACCAGTGAGAATCTGTGACTCGGGGATGTTCTTCAAATCCCTCTCAACAATAATTCCTCGTGAGGAATTCAAAGTAACATGATGCATAACCTCTAAGTGTTTTATTTTAATTTTTTCCCTATCTTTGTATCATTTTTTCTCAGTAAGTTTATTTTTTTAGTATATGATAGCAATATTTGTTATTTATTGAGTTATTCCAAAATGTAATTATTTTATATTTCTATCCAGTTACGGAACTTATCACTTCATTAGAAAAACGTTTTTATCTGTTTCTTCCAAAACAGTTGTGTTTGGTTATTCATTTTCCATTATGAATTCTATGTTTTCTCTTCAGAGATTAATATCCTATTTGCACATTTACACAGGCATCAGGTATCAGTACTTCATGGTAAGTTTTTGGCTTTATTTTGTTGGGAAATCATTGTCCATTGAACAGACTTTTGTCAGACCTCACCTCAAGTTTGGGAGTCCATAAATTTGCAATCCAGTCTGCTAACTAAATGTTATAACAGAAGTACTGTTAAATGTGTGTTGTGCTCTTATTGGTGGAGGGTTATCATACGAGATGCACTGTAATTAGCCAGTCTCTAATGCCTGATAAACCAAATACTGAACTGAGATTGTACACATGAGAGAGATGAAGCAACATATCAGAAGCATCCAGCTCCACCTTAAATTCAACATGCCAGTTACTCCACGAAATGAAAATACAAAAGTAAATTCATGCAAAATCACTAACAGACATTTTTATGGACTTCTGTGCTTTTAAATAGATCTAATAAGACTTGATAAACCATTATACAAACACATAGAGATGGAGGGCTTTGAAAGCATGCAAAACAGAGAACAACAATATTCACTCAGTGTGTGCATAAAATTCTCCTACAGTGGAAACTGTTGAGTAAAGCAACAGTATATAACCAAACCCATTATAAGGAAGGAAACCAGTGGTGAAAGAGTGAGGTGTATGGCTTAGGCACCCATTTTTATATGATGACCATAGATCATAAGCAACTTTTGTGTAATTTACAAAAACTTCTTAATTACTTATCTCATTACCTAAGAAGTATATGTCTGTATTTGTGGAATTATCATAGGCTTGATAGTTTTAAAGCTATTTACATGTACCATGCCAGTCTTGATAGTTCCAAAGATACTCATATGCATCATGTCATAGTCTTAACAGTCCTGAAGCAACTTACACACACTATGCCATAATTTTTCCCACAAATAATCTAATGATTTGTAAATTAGAGTTAAATGTTACTCATTTTTAAAGATTTGAAATACTGTGTCTACCAATAGTAAATAGGGAAGTTTAATGGTCATCCATTACCAAGATAATTAAATATTTTCTACCAACTGCAGTTACATTGATGAACTTTTGTTGAAAGTAAATTGTTCTTTTTCAATTTTGTTGCATGCTACACTTTGTTACCTAATCACTAAATGTAAATGTAGCGATATACAAGAATCTCACACGTAATAAACTTTAAGTATCTTTTCATCAAAGAATTTGATAAAGCAGTCAATTCTTTATGAGTTGCATCAAAAAAAAAAAATCTACTTTGTTACACCATTTCTACTGAGCCCAATATACTTCATTAAAGAAAACTTGTTATTAATGGTAATGTACATCTTAAAATTCTCCCCTTCATAAACACTTACCTGACAAACTACAGCTTGCATAATAGCATCAAATCCCCCTTCAGGGGCATCCAAGTTTCCTGAAACATTTGCCTTTTTAACTTCAGCAGCAAAAAGATTAGTATCCTGATCTAAAGGCAGCTGATTTCTGAAGCCATATGGAGCAGCACAACCATCACATGGCTTTTTCAGCCTAAATAAATCAATCAAAGGAAAAATAATTAAGTTTCAAGGCAATATGTTTACATTACTGGTTAAAACATATGAAATATACTAAAAATCATGGATTTAAACAGTGTAAGAAAATATAGTAAATTCATACATGGAAATGATTGTAGAAGATAAACTTCTTTTCAAAGTGATGAAATGTGTTACAAGGTCAAAAATGGGAGAGTACAATTTTGATTAGTATTACATTGCAAGTTTCTTTCAACTTTAAGAGAATTAAATGTTTTCATGGGAAACTAGCATTCACCTCTGATTAAAGCAAGCTATCTATATAGATCAAACTAAAACTATATCTAGTAATGAGCACAGCTTATCAGACATAATTCAAACTATATCACTTATAATGTTTACAATGCATTGTTTCATCATCTGAGTATCTATAGTGATATATTACAGTATAGGATTTCCTCTATTATGTTGATTTCACATTTTACAATAACTATTATTCAACTGCTTCCTAGTCTTTAAAGGTCTAATGTATCAATAATTTTAATCCAAATATACCAGTAATTTAATTTTCACCGTGCTCTTTGTAGAATTTTAAATATTTAGAAAAACAAATTGTAAAGCATAAAATTTCTTTAAAATATGATATATATATATATATATATATATACATGCACACTTTACATACTTTGATGGATAAGTGCTCACAAAAGGTAGAGAAATCTTATCAACAAAAGATCCAAAACCCAGTCGAAAGTTCTTTGTGATCTTGCCCATTTCTTCTGCAAGCAATCCTCCCAAACTGGCAAGCTTATCTTTGTCATCTTCCATGGATTTTGACAAGTCCATCACATAATAAAGATCAACTGGATAGTCCACAGCTTGGCGACACTTAACCTCTAGTCTGAATGGCATATCTGCAAAACATGAGTTATAAATTCCATTCATTCTTCCATTTAGCTACTCTTCTACCCAGTTAGTTAACTTGTCCCATACACCTACACAGATAATTTCCTTTACAAGCCTTTTATGTGGCACCTTGATAACTCTTACTCTCATATACATAAGCAAATATCAAAAGATCTACGAGGAAAGATTTTTCCATATTGACTATGAAATAGACATTTTAGCTTTGTTAAATGACTTTGCAAATATCTCTTACTAGATTTTCAAAACGTTTTTTCCACAACTGACGTAATGCTAACAGGCTTATAATTACTGGAATAGTTTTTATTACTGCCTTTAAACAGAGAAGTAACCATAGCCAACTCCCAATTGTCTGACACTTACTCACTATTCAAAGATGTAAAAATAATAATAGAAAGTTACTTACATGTACAATCCTTAAACTCATTTAAAATCTTTGGGGAAATATTATCTGGCCTGGGAGATTTATCATCTCAATAAATCTTTTGTAATTCAATTAAGCTGTCAATGAAAAAGAAAATATGTTCCACAAAGCGCTTACTTGGTCGTAGTTTTAAATGGACTCTCTGAGGTTTAATCTGGACAGCTTCTCCTTCCAAAGCACCTTTATTACTAAGTTCTTCATCCTAAAAATTATACGTAGTATACAAAAATATACATTTGTTAGAATTTTTTTATTCTTTATTCATTTAATTCTAATGCATTTAATCATCCTTTTACTTAAATGCAAATACTTATCTTCAAAACAACATCACTAAGATAAAGCATAATTTTCACAGCCTTCTATTTTGTATGGACACAGAGTCATCAAATAGAAAATCAGACCCCTCTTGCCACTTGTCACATTCTCTATCTCCAGATTGTCAATAGTTCTCACTAAGATCTAATACTATATTATATTATATTTAACCAATAGAAAGCCATCTATAAAATTACATTCTTTTCTGTACAAAAAAAAATAAAAATAAATAAATAAAATAAAAAATTTTGTTCCCATGGTAAATGTGTCAACTAGCTTGGATGAATCTGTAACAGTCGGAAAGCCAGAAAAATTATGATAGTTACGGAACATTGTCTGCTTTTGGCAAGTTATTATTATATGTTCTTTGGTTTATTATTGAAGTAAATAAGAATTATTCAATGCACTACTACCATTAGTACAAAAAAGTAGGGTTAAGTGTCCTTATGTAAACATCAAGAAATAAAAGACCCAAGTACATACTTTATTTCTTCAGTTGTTGTTTTTCATGTGTATTATTCATTAATGTAAAATTAATTAAAATGTAAACATAAGTAATTCTTTAGGTTAATTAAGGTTAGATTAGGTAAAATAAATAATAATGATATAGTAAGTATTTTTCATAAGGCATGTACACAAGCAGTTTGGAATAAAAATGTCTTTCACAAAATGCTGATGCGGGTATCAACTTTTATTGATAAGGAGAGAACAATGTTTCGACTTTCCTAGGTCATCTTCAGGTTAACTCTGCTTATCAATAAAAGTGTTAATACCCATAACAGCCATTCTGAGATGCATTTTTATTTCAAGTGGGTTTCTTGTCATCAAGAACAGTTCAGAGAAGCTTGTGAGTAATGTAATTCAACAGTGTATTATGAACTGCACATTCTCCAGGTGTTTTACAACTTATATTATAATGACACAAACAGTACTAGTAGTTAAACATAGTTCAAAGAGCAATAATCAATCAAATTTAAGTATAAATAGCTGCATAAAGTTATGCATTTATAGCTACTTAGGATAAATAAATGTGGTTCCATATTACAAGTTAAAGTCATTCCAGAAAGAAAAAGGGATAATTTAGAATTCTTTCAGTTTTTTTTGTGGCTAAGAGGTATATCAAATTGACCATCCTTACATAGAGTTAAATAAAAATATATAGTTTTACTGAAGAAAAAAAATTGAAATGTATTTAGGAGGTTCTAGAATACATAAATAATACTTGATATTTTTAAGATGCAGAAAAGTATTTTTAATCTCAATGTAAAAATCATTTTGTGCTCAGACTTGTCAAAAAAGACTAGATATGTTTGCAGACAAATCTTTAGTAAAAATAATTCATTAAAAAACTGATTTTTTTTTATGGACAAACAATATATAATGTTTACTAAAAGTCTATCAAATTTTGTGAAGATACACTTACTGTATTAAAAGTTGAAATATTAAAACTGCATACATTTAGTTATAATAATAAAATGGCCATGTGATCAGTCACAAGGACCGAGCCTATACTGAGAGAGTTCATAACTGGTTCAATGCTAATTATGCAGTGCATATACTGTATATACGTAGTCTAGTCTTAGCTAGTTGTTGATGCCAATCAGTCACACTGCAAACATCATGAACAGACTAATGCATGAAAAAGTGTGGAAATACTGTTTGCAACATTCGGTAGGAATTTCTGAGATATAAACTTTGTCTTTGATATATAAAAACTGAAACGTTACAGCACTTTCATCATGTTGTCGGAGGTCTAAAATACATATGATAGAAAGGGATGATTTGCACATTATGCTAAGGAAAGAGAAAAATGATTCACAACTATGGTTGTTTTGATTTGCAACTTGTGATGCAAACCCAGATATTTTGTCTTCTGAATTTTATACAAACTTTTTTATGGTTTGAAAATGGGCAAGATAATTAATAATTTCATGACAAAAAACATTAAGTTTTTATTTTATAAAACAAGCACCTTAACACTTTCACTAAAGTATTATTTTTTTCACAATAATTACAATTTATCACAACTTCTTTTTGCATAATAAGACCCAATGGTCAGTGTATCTCTTGACAGATATGATTAATAAACAGGCTCTCTGTATTAGTTGTTGTTATGTATGACTTTTGTAACAAGATGCTCTTCTTTCTTGAAATTATTATTTTTTAAAGTACAGTAATGACGGTGTTTAACTTACTTATTGTCTTAATATCATGTTAAGTAAAAAAAACTAAAATAAATGATACGTCTAAGCTAGATTCTCTTAGCAGTAATCTAAATCATGGTTTTCCACACTTTCTCAGCACAAGGACTCCTGAAACATTTCATATCCTGACTGATGACTCAGCTCAATGAATTTATAGTGTTGTCTATTTGTATTAGCCCCCAACACTTTCCTGTGGCACCCCTGGAGGACTCAAAAACTCAAGATTGGAAGTAACTAAAGATAATTTCTTAGCTAAAATAGATATATGAGGTCTGATCAAAAAGTTCTAAGACTTCTTCTGTAACAGGTGCCAGTACAGAGGCAGTGAGCTTCACTGAGGTGTATACAAAGTACAAATAGTGATCTACAAGCCATTTCTCCAGACCTTATACCCACGTTGTGATAAACGTGTTCAAAGACCCTATCATAATAAAAATGGACAGAAAAAAAAATTTCTTAAAGTTTTGTGTGAAAAATGGTAAAGGAGGAATAGAAATTCTTGAAATGTTAGGAACTGCCATTGGTGATGACTGCTTAAGTTAGCTTGTCATTTATTTGTGGATTAAACACTTCCAAGATGGCTGGGAATCAGTCAAAGATAACCCTCATTCTAGGTGACCATCAACATCATCTATTAATGAAACAGTTGCCAAGTTGAAAGACAGCTAGCTAGGCCATTTATAAAGAGATTTTAATTCGCTTGAGGGAGAAAAAAGAAACTGGCACGAGCTGTGGGAGAATGGTCACTGATTTCTTCATCATGACAATACACTGCTCTGTCTATTCAAGAATTTTTGGCAGAAAAAAACATTCCTGTCATACCACACTCCCTGTATTCTCCTGATTAAGTTTAAAGGAAAGAGTTTTGATGACATTCCAACCTTCCATAATAATGTGAAAGCAGAAGTTAGTCACATAACAATTGAAGACTTCCAGCATTGCTTCCAAAAATCTCAGGAATGTTGGAACAAGTGTGTATCATTTGGGGGAGACTACTCTGAAGAGGATAGCCTATAATACTGGAACAAGTGTGTATTATCTGGGGGAGATTACTCTGAAGGGTACAGCCTATAATACTAATGCATGAGTATTATTCTTCGGAATAAAAGTGGTCTTAGAACGTTTTGATCACAACTCATATATATGTGTATCATGTCCTGCAAAAATAAACACTATGTGATATTTTATTTGAGTACAGACCATATAATTTATGATAGCATAACACATATTCATAGAAATTGGATATTCTCAAAATAGTATTTACTATTTACCTTAATTTTCTGAATTGCATTTTCAGGCTTCACTATCTTGGACTTGTTACATTTTCCCTTCAAATTCACTTCAAGATCACATCTATAATTACTCTCAAAATTCTGAAATGAGAAGATAAAAGTTATATTTGGTTTCAACATTCCTTACCTAAAAATGTATTTCATATATAAACTCACCTCTATGCTTTGGCGCTCACACTTATAGTTATGCGACACTGATTCACTATACAAATATATCAGAAGTTAAATCTTTATAATGACAACTCCAATAATGTGTATATCTCAAAGTCTGTTGTTTGGGGTTTTTTTTAAACTGATGAGTTTCCTATAAAGAAATCTCGTGTTCTGTTGAAATGACTACTTCACAATCAGTTTTATGGTGACACTGCGGGCTCAAGACTTTCATCATCTGCAGCCAACTTACTTTTGTTTTAACAAAAAACAATGATTTTTAAGTTGCTTGTAACAGTTTAAACCTCTTTACTATCGTAGATATGTGGAGAAAACTTTCAACACATTTAAAAACTCTGATCAGAGGATTTAAAGGTGAAAATTATTATAAAAACATTCACAAGTTTATTTTTTAATTTTAAATGATTCTTTTTGAATGTTTTAAAAAGAAAATTAGTTAAAGTATTATTATACCATGCATATAAAATACTGAGGATTTAAGAAGCATAAAGCATTTTGTAACATCAAGGAATGTTTATGCAAAATATATTTACAGATGATATGATTAACAAAATACTTCATACTTATTTCAATAATAATCACTTTTGTACTAAAAATTCAAATTTGATTATTAAGCATCAGCTAAAATAGGTTATCTGTAAGATGTACCAATAGGTGTGTATTTAAAACTAATTCTTATTAACTTTTTTTTTTAATTTAAAAACTAAATACCAACTTTATAGTCATTATTAGTAGTTTATGAATTTACTACTCCTTACTGTAAAGAAGGTTATATGGGTACTATAAAATCAAAATTACTAACATGAATGAAAGAACACACTGACTTTAAAACACCCACTAAGTGCAGTATATTAGAACATGTTTTAGAAATTATTATTTTCCTAAACTTAAAATGTATTTCTGAAGGTTGGTTGGTTTGGTGTTTTATGGCACAAAGCAACTAGGCTATCAGGGCCAAAGGTCCTGTAAAGAGTTAAAATTAAAGTAAAATTAGTAAAATTCATAAAAGGAAATTAAGGTAAAACAAAACAAAGTTTAATTTTTGAATTAAAAACATAAATAGCATTAAATACAATTTTTATATCTAGTCTACAGTGGTAAGAGAAAAACTACAGTAATACAAGCTGTAAAGGACTTTCTGTAGCATAACTGTAATTATCATAACTCGCCAGGAAGACTAACAGGTAAGTTCAAAAACCACCGTCAGTCATCTGAAGTTGGCCTTTCCAGTCCTGGTTCCAAGTTATTTGACATTATGGTCATTTTCAGAAAGTAAAGTAACACAAGTTTTAAAAGACTTGTAGCAAAATTTCAATTATTATAACTTGCCAGGATGACTAACAGGTGGTTCAAACAGTAGCATTAGTCACCTGAAGTTGGCCTTTCCAGTCCTGTTTCGAGTTATTTGACGTTACATCCATTTTCCAATTTCAAATCGAACTACATGTACTATGATTCTTAAAAGGGAATCACATTAAAAAAGGTCTAATGTATAAATCAGAAAACTTAAATACCATTAAAAAGATTAACGGCTTTTAAAAAACTAAAAACATTTCTAAGGTGGACAGTGTCACGATAATCAATAACACCATCTACTGTTACGAACAAACCTTGGGACAGACCATGTTTAAAATGGTGCCATCATTGAGAGTCATAACGACAACAAGACAGTAAAATGTGACTTGTTGTGACCTGAGTGTTATATTTATAACACACTGCTGCATAACTCCCAGATAAAATAAAACGATGAGTTGAAAAACTGTAACCAATGTATCACCATCACCAACAACACTATAGTTACAAATAAACCTTGGGGCAGAACATGTTTAAAATGGTGCCATCAATGAGAGTCATAACAATGGTAAGACAATAAAATGAAGCTTATTGTGATTTGAGTATTATACAGACAACACATTGGTGCATCAGACCCAGATAAAAGAAAGCAACAAGTTAAAAACCTGTGACTAATGCGTAGTCTAGTTAGAACAACTTCCTCTTTATAATCCTTACGGAAGTATAATGGCCAAAGTCCAACAGGGAATTTTATTTGGAAAAGCTTGTTTTCACATTACTCACTCCAAGTCAACTGGCATAGAGCTAGGACTTGAATTCAGGGCCATAGTCCATGTATGGAACAAGCACAGCAGTGATAGTGCCAAAGTAGATAGATTTAACTGTGGTGTCGGTGAGCTTGTTCCTGCAAATACCGATATGGCCCAGTATTCAGAAAAACTGGAAACAAAAAGTGGGACGGTTGGTTTTGAATGTTGGTAAGAACAGGGTGTAAACTAACATGAAGTGATTCCAGAACTAGTGGAAAACTATGCGAGTCAGTATAAATAGTGCAATTTAAGTACTGCTTAGCTTCAATGTGATCCAGGGCAAGAGAAATGGTGTTCAGTTCAGCAGTGAACACAGAAGCTGTAAAGGAGATTCTGCATACAACCACTGGACCACAATAAACCATAGCAGAGCCCACAGAGTCATCTGATTTCTAACCATCCATATAACTAGAAATGGAAGGATGATTCAAAAGATGTTCAGCAAATAAGAGACAGTATTTCCAATCAGTAGTGTCTGCTTTTCTCAGATGACTTAAAAAAGATAGGTCACATTTAGGGACTGTAAGAAGACATGGTGAGATAGGCTGACCAGTGGATACAGCAATGTTATCCACATACAGACCCAATTCATCCAACTGCACCTCGACACAAAGGCCAAAAGGAGCAATGGCAGATCATCTGTTCTGAACTAGTATGGCCCACTGATGATGGAAAAAACAGAACCCCAGGTGAAATGCTTTGTTAAGGAATGAAGTTTCGAAGCATATAGTATAGAGACGATTGCAAATGGCAGAGGTGCAAAGAAGGTTCATGAGACTATGTGTACAAGCTCTGCACTGTGGACGTGCGGAAAACCCCAGTGCAGAGCCAAAATCCTTTATGGTAAATGGGGTCCAGCATCATTAAGGCTGACATCCTGGCAGAGCCATAGACAAGTAATCCATAGTTGAATAAAAGCACAATATATCTTTAGCACAAAACATCTATCTGCTCCCCAAGTGGTAGAAGAGAGAACATGGAAAATGTTTAGGGCTCTTGTACGTTTGATGTCTGGTATAAAGGCCAGCTTACAGTCAAAGATAAGCCCCAAGAAATTTGTCTCAGGGATCACAGGCAGCATAACTTCACCAATTCAGAGTTCAAGATCAGGGTGAATATTATGTCAGTGGCAAAAGTGCATGAAAATGCTTTTAGAGAGAGAAAAGATAAAGCCATTTGCTGTGGTCCACTTCAGTAAATGATTGAAGGCAGTCTGTAGCTGCCACTCAATAAACCTTATGTTTGACGATTGACATGAGATGTGAAAGTCGTCGACATAAAGCTCGTTTACAACAGTAAGAGGAAGTTGTTCAGTGATAGTATTAATCATAATACTGAAAAGTGTGACATTCAAAATGCAGCCCTGAGGGACTCTTAAGTAACCTATAGAAAAGAACAGAAACCACATGAACTTGTATTTGCCTGTCCATTAAAAATGTTTTCATAAAAATGGGCAAATGGCCATGTAACCCATATATATGGAGGTCTCGCAAAATCCCATACCTCCATATTGTATCATAAGCCTTCTCAATATCAAAGAATATTAATACAAGATGTTGTCATTTGAGAAAGGCTTCTCAGATTGACATTTCAAGTCAAATCGGGTGGTCCATGGTAGAGCACTGTCGTTGGAACCCACACTCGATGGGCAAGAGGAGGTTGTTTGATTCGAGGAACCAAAAAAGACGAGCATTAACCATCCTCTCTAAAGTTTTACAAAGGCAGCTTGTCAAAGTAATTGCATGGTAGTTTGAAGGAATCTTGGGATCCTTCCCAAGCTTAGAGAAATGTAGGACAATAGCCTGGCACCTGGCATCAGAAAAACATTCTCTTGCTAAATCTGGTTAAAAACAATAAGAAGAATAGCAAGAAAAGCGGGAGATAGATGGCACAGCATTTCATAGTGTACATCATCAGGTCCAACCAATGTACTGCCAGACCAATGAAGAGCTAGTTTGAGTTCCACCAGTGTAAAGGGAAGATTATAGTCATATAGACAATCAGCTTGAAAGAAAAGTGGTGATCACTCTGCGCGAGTCTTAATGGCTAAGAAAGTGGAGGAAGAAGCAGAAGTGTTAGATACCTGGCAAAAGCTTTCACCTAGAGTATCAGTGATGCTTCAGGTATCAGCTACTTCCTGGCCATCAGACAGCAAGATCGAGAGCAGTACAGAATTATATTGCCCCATGACCTTTTGAATTTTGTCCCATGTGACTTTGGAACTGATGGCAGAAGATATGCAAGTTGTGAACTTAATCCAAGAGTCCTTTTGGCTTTGATGTCTTACCCACCGAGCATGTGCATGGGCCTGCTGAAAAGCAATGCAGTGCAAGAGCGTGGGATACCTATGAAACGTATCCCTTGCCCGTGTTTCAGCCTTCCGTGCCTTGTGACAGGCAGGATTCCACCATGGATGAGAATATCGTAGAAAACGTGTCTAGGTTTTAAAATTAAACTGAGCAACTGCCTGTATAATACAGTCAGTTACTGCTGCCACACACTTGTCTACTGATGGTTTGCAGATGATGGCAGGATTAAGTTCTGCGAGAGCAGTGAAAGAGGGCCAGTTTGCTTGATCCAGCTTCCACCATGGTACACAGGTTGGATGGCATCGCCCATGGCCAGTTTCTCTCAAAATTATACAAAAATGATCACTGCCTCATGGATTATTGTCAACCCTCCATGAAAAGTGGGAGAACAGTGAAGGGGAACAAATTGAAAGATCAATAGCAGTAAAGTACTGACGAGGTGCATGAAAATAAGTACAAGAACTGCTATTGGAAAGAGAAAGGTTGTGATCAGATAGCATATGCTCTACGGAGCAACCCCTCCCATTAATATCAGCACTTTCCCAGAGGAGATGATGTCCATTAAAGTCCTCCAGGATTAAAAGAGGAGATGGCAACTGTTCAATAGGAGAATCAAGGTCTGATTGTTCATCGGTCTCACCAGCTGACAGGTAGAGAGAACAATCAGTGATGGTACAACCCAAGGAAACATGGATGTTTACTGCCTCCAAGGGTGGGACAAGTGGCAAAGACAGGGTGGGCACATGCTGATCAACCAACAGTGCCATCTCTCCATGTACTTGTCCATCACACAGCCTGTCATTTCTGTGCAAAGAAAACTGCAGAAAAGTGACTGTATTGGCAGGTTTCTGAAATGTTTCCTGTAAGGAAAGACATAAGATGGTTGGAAGTAGTCAGTGGTTTGATGTCATCCAGATTAGAATGTAAACCTCGACAGTTCCATTGTATCAAGGTGGCCATTTTTAGTTATGTGTAGGTGAATTCGATAGAGAGCCCTTTTGTTTATGACCATGTCTTTTTTTCTTTACTGTCTTTAGCTAAGGGAGGTCTATCAACCTCCATGGATCCTTCCCTGAGAAGTCAATTGAGCAGGTCTTTGCTGTTGGAAGAGGATTCCAGCAACTAAGGACATGAATAAATGATCTTTTTGCATCTTGGGGTGGGAGAAGAAGATGTATCTGAGGAAATGCCTGTACCTGCAACCAAAGGAAGTAGATACTGGGGTTTCCTGAAATGAATGTTAGGGACAGAGATGGATGTTGACACTAACTCATCAACTTTTTTAACCACAGAGGTCAAAAGACTTTTCATATGGTTTGAGAATGATTATTTTGGAGGCAGAGAGAGTTCCGTCTACATTCCCACTGTAGTATTGAAATGAAGTGCAGCAGCATACATCCGAGATGGAGTGGTGGACAGCAACTTTCGAGCCTCAGGGAAGGTAATGTTTTGAATTGTCTTCAAATACTGCACCTCTTTTTCTTCCAACCATTTAGGGCAAGAACAAGAGTAGAATGGGTGAGAGCCATTGCAATTGATACAATGAAGGTCCATTTCACACAAATAGCATTGTGGTCCTTGCCACCACAATAAGCACACATCAAGGAATCACAACATGACGTCTTTGACTGACCGAACCACAGACACTGGAAACATCTGAGAGGGTTTGGAATGTATGGCCATACCCTCCAATTAAGATAACCTGCCTTGATGGTGGCAGGTGGACATGGTGATGTAAATGTCAGAATGAGGACATTGGTTGGCATCATAATTCCATTTTTGCAAGTGGAGATATGCCTCATTGCACAAACTCCTTGGCTGAAGAAACCATCAAGAATCTCTGACTCGGGGATGTTCTTCAAATCCCTCTCAACAATAACTCCTCACGATGAATTCAAAGTAACAATGGATAACCTCAATAAGTATATCCCCAATCACCTTTGAATGCAAGAGAATGTTTCCACCAATATGTCACCAGAGTGAAGCTTCTTTATTAACTTTGGAGAGCCAGCAAATCCCTCTAGTCCCTTCTGAATGAAAAGGGAGACATCTCCCCTAAAGGTTTGTTTGAAAAAAAAAAAAGTAGTATAAGAAAATAAGGTACAACAGGTGTTACAGATGTTGAAGATTGCTGCTCAGAATCTTCATGATGTAGTCATTTACCAAAGGACTGTTTTTCACTATTTTATTTAAGTTTTTATTTGGAGGATCATAATAAAAAAAAAAGAATATTTTGGGCCCACTGACCCCACCCACCATGAAGCCCTATGAAGGGATGCACTACAATGCCAAACAAGGACACTGCAGCAATGCCAGGGTTTCATGAACACTATACCCAAACACCAGCATTAGATACAATGTATAGAAGACCCATTGAGAACATCCAACACTGGTACTTGGTTGACCCTAGCCCAAGTGGACCAGGTGATTGACCCAAGGGGGGGCACCCTAAGGCCACTCATTTACATGAAATCAAAGTGGTCTTCCCTTCATGGGTCACCATGCACAGCAAACATTGAGTGGATGTTTGGATCCCAGAGGAGGTATGCTGAAAAAAACTAAACCTTCCCTGGAAGGTCCCCTCACCATATACAGGAATCCACACTGAGGGTATTTCTGACAGATTTTTATCTTTCCTCACATAATAGTTTTTATCATTCATTGTTGCTCTTTATATACACACAATATTTGGTCACCAACAGCCTTGAAACTCCAACCTATCCCAAGTTTTTAATACAGTAAACTCTGCTGTAGTATGCAAACAAACAGGTAACAACCCTCCACCCTATCACAGGCGATTCCCCCTGTAATGAAGAATTCAATTTTCACTTTGAGATTAAGCAAAAAAAAATGAAGCACAGCACGAGCAGTGCAAAAAAAAGGGTGGGAAGTATCTACTGGAAAAGGTGGAAAAGGAGCACAACCACAAGGAGTTGGATGCACCATGCAGCATAGAGTTGCTAGGAAATGTCAGACCCTATCTGGTGGGTCAACGAGTACAAAACCAGGTGGCATTGGGTATTTGTCTTCTATTTTGCTGTAGAAGGAGGGTCCCAACCATTTTCACCTCAAGCATAAGAAGCAAAAGAGAAAGCAATGTCCATTCCAATTACCTAACAGGGCACATGCATATAAAACCATGACCCAAAGAAAATCAGGCCACCCAGAAACTGACATCTAAGGAGACAGTATGAAGTAGAAATGTAATGTGGTGATTTCTCAAATCCAAACCCAGGCAGCAGTGAGAATGTATTGTACAGTCTTCAATAGAATGAGGGTTCCATACCAGCCACAGGTGGGAAGACTTATATTAACTGGTCTAGCTTAAAACCAGTACAAGAACACCCTGGAACCAACATTCAAGTAGAGGTAGAATGTGGGTTCCAAACCAGAGGATTAAACAGAGGATTTTAGAGGATCATCTCCCGCTCATAACCAGGCAGTACGAAAAATTGTACATCTGGTCTACTGTAGGAGGAGGCTTCACACCATCTACACTGATAGAACACCACCACCATACTCTCAACTGAACAGGATTGAACACAAGACACTCAGAAGGATACCTCCTTGGTCCACCACCCTAGTGGCTACAAGCTATTAAGTGGCAAGCAAGGACTTCAGTACTCCAATCAATGAGGGGGTAATGACTCATTATAGAGTCAGGAAGAATGTAACACTGGAGAAAATGCAATAGATGATCATGAAACCCTATTTTTAAAAGCAGGCCAGGAACCAAGGAGCAGGCAGTTATCCTGACACTGCTTTACTCTTGATATTCCATGAGTTGGTACAGTCTGATAAAGACATGATGATGACACAAAACACCCCAAGATGCACCTACTAGCATCTTGTAGGACACCCCATTTTGACAGTGGGCATTACAGACTAGAAAGGTTGTACAGTGCATATTGATGGATTAGTAGACCTGAACAGGCAATGCTTACAACAGAGCAGGATCTGACCATCTTAAGAGAATAAAGAAATATAAACTTTCCCATTCACGAATGAACTAAGGTGTGGAGAATGACAAGTGGAATTTAGAATCTAGAGGAGATGGTCATATGATGAAGTTAATGCGAGATGAATGTGTTAGGTGTGTGGTCCATATGCCAGACAAAGTGAGTTTTTCCAATTGATGATGGAAACAGGCAGCTAAGTAAGGGGAGAAATGCCAGATCTGATGAATGAGCACTCAGAAAAAATGTTGGGAATTAAAAAATAAGGAAGAATAAGCCAATTTGATAAGGTAATGAACCCATCCTGTAAGGATGGAAGGGAAAATATTATGGAGAAAGGAAGGGTTTCAATGGAAGGAAGCTATGCAGGCAATATGATATCAGAGAGCATGAACAAGACAGAGGAGATGATCCAGATTGAAGCAGGAATATAGATGTAAAGAGGAAGGTAAAAAAAATTGGGGGTGAATGTAGCATCACCTACATGAGCCACAATTGTCCTGGGAAAAAAAACTGTGGCCCAGAAACAGAAGAACACAGCTGTGGTGATAAAGGATGTGGTATATTGACCTATAATGACCACAGGCAAAAAAGTAACACAAAATAGACCTTGAGGGACAAACTGTGCAAGAAACAGGTAGGTTCGAAAAAAGGTTGGGTAAGGGCATGGAGAACAACAGTGAGGTCTCAATTAGGAAGGGGCACAGAATGGGGACTGTGAAGTGGGTGAAAGGAACAAAACAAAAGGGAAAAAACAGACTGCAAAACACTTCATAGGAATGGCAAAATTTAAAAGTAGTTGGCAAGGGTGCTCTATAGCTGGAAATGGTAGAAATCACAAATATTTTGTACAAAGGTCCTTTTAATGTAATATAAAATGTTTTAAAAAGAACCATAAAACTTTCAATGACTTCATATTTATAAAAAAAAAAGAATTTTAGATCCATAACCAAAATTAAATTTGATTATATCAATATTTATGATCAAAATGTACAAAAGCAGTAATCTTACTGCCATTACTCAAAACAGTTTGGTTTATTAGCAACTAAAAATACACGTTTCACATCTTTCCTATCATAAGATAGGTTTCATAGGTTGCTGTATTAATAAACAAGCACAAACTTAATTATATATAAAAGAAATTTTATAAAGTAAAAATTGTAATTTTCTGCTTAGGTAGCTTGGAGACATTTCAGTTAAATACCTTGGTCAGACTTCTAAAGAGCAGATTATTAAACAAGTCTTAGTTTTAATTTTTATTAAAAACAAAATTTATTCAATAAATGGTTTTACTAAATTTAAATATTCATAGAAGGAAGGCAAGGGTCTGAGGTCATTATGCACATATACAGTGTACAAAGCCAAGATGTACAGTGTAGTTTGTGTATTTACTGCAATATTAGATTGGGAATCAAAATCTTTCACAAATGAGTGATTTTGAATGTTAGAAATGAATAGATACATAACCAAGGTATTTTTTATTTACATGTATCTAAGTACATCTGCAGTACTTTAATTAAACTGTATTTGCAGCTCATTGCTATTTAACTTAAATATTAAAGACCAAGAGATACATGTATTTGGCACGAGTTCTGGTATTATTTATTTTATAGTATTCAAAATCTTTAAACGTAACAATTACAAGTTGGAAATAAAATTGTTTTATTGGAAAAACAACAGTAAATATAAGGCAGTCACTTAAAAGAAAACAATTAATATGTCTTCATCAGATATTTCATTAGCATCAATAAATGCAATTATTAATAGCTTGAAATTATCGGGTTTCACTTGAAAGCAAAAGCAATCCAGGTAAACACTGAAGATAAGTCAGTAATAAATGAAAATGTTAATATCTACTTAGGTACAGTGACAAAAATCTGCTATTTTATTTTTATTAGTTGTGGACGAAATCCACAAACTGTGTCTAATGATATGCTTTTGAACATGTACAACATGGAAGATCAAGAGGTTAACAAAACAATTATAAGTGTCATAAATGACCTTTAATAATGATTAAACTTATAACAAGTATGGAATGTTAGCTTAATTAACTATTGAGGGAACTACTTATCGGAAGTTAATAGAATCTATAAAAGGATTTTCCGCAATTGCTCAAAGGTAAGTGTGAAAGCAATACTCATGATGAGCACAGCATAGATAGTCCATTGTATGTATAGCTTTGTGCTTAACTATAAACAGCCAAAAGAAAATTGAAAGCTGCAGTGGTCACTTTAATTATACTGTAGAAATATTATTTTTTAAACAACTAATACGATCATTAGCATGTGAATGTGATTACTCACTATAAACAAAAATTAAGCCCATTGGCTTAAAAATGTTTTTTCTTTATAATTGAATAGACAAATTTTAAATTTCACAAAATTTATTTTGTTACCCTCCTTTTTGTTATTCTTTAAAACTTGCTCTATATTTGTAATATTTTTATTGACTTTTCAATAACAGAAGTTGAATCTTAAGTATTAAAGAAACTTGTATACTATTATAACATTAAAAAAAACATTAACTTTTGGTAATATTTACTGCTTGTAAGCAGTAACTGTAACTTGCATTGAAGTTTATGCTTATATCTGATGTTGATCCTAAAAACTAAAGTGCACTGATATCATACACCATGCATAACTTCTTTTTGTAAATGTTTCATGCAGATTTTCAATTAACATCATAAAAAAGTCAGATAGTTCTCAAGAAAAATCAGATTATTAGTTTCTTTGTTTCAGATGTTCACGTAAAGGTATACAAGGACTACATGCATTAGCCATTCAAACTATTATATTGATAAACTACAGAAGGAATACAGCTTGTTAAGTTATTAAGTTTCATACTGTTTGTCAAGAACTTCAACAGAATCATTCAAAAATCATTACTGGTTGTATTTATATTACTATTAACAGAGGGTGAACCATATAATGGAAAAGAAAAATATTTTCTTTTATCAAAATCCTAGATTAATATCATTAACAAATCATTTTAATTTCTACATAATGCACCTCTACATTAGAAATTGAAGTATTTTCAATTTCTAATTCTACCAATATTTGTCTCAGAATGATTTTTACTAATTAAATCTATATATCTGTAAGTTAAAGCAAACAATATATGGGTTTATGTAATTTTCAATAAATCTGTTTTCATAAAAATAAAGACATAAATTTGCAATACAAGTAGAATAATTAGCTCCCACTGGAACTCCTTTTACTAACTCAAATACCTTGTTATTGAAAAACAAACAATTACTATTAGTGTAGAAACTTAATATGTATATTTTACATTTTGGGGACTAAATTTTCATTCTTCCAGTACTATGAATGATAACACAGCTGTTCTATTAAGGAATTCATGACAGAAATTAAATCTTTTATTAAAATTGTGGTGTATAGTGTGGTAAAATCAAATGTTTGAATATTTTTCACTTGTTCACAGTTTTTTAGATATTCTAGAATTGGTTGATTATTTTTTTTATTATCCAAAACATGCATTTCTTATTATTGATATTTAACATTTTATTTGATAAAATTAAAAATGTAAAGTAATTATTTAATAAAATGATCAGTTCTTTAATAATTGTTTTTATTGAACTAGAAATAAATATAAATTTAATTACATTTATGTAGTTTAGGAAAAGCATACAGAAAAGGTAAATATACAAAAGAATTTGGTTTAAAATAAATTATCAGATATGAAGTTTCAATTTACATTTTCTCTTCTTCAAAACTTGATAAATCACAACATTCCACACCTATATGACCATTCACTGTCTACACACTATTGTTGGAAGGTGACTTCTCTCCAAAGTAAAGATGAAGAAAAGAAAGAAAAAAACATGAAATAAGGTACTACCACTTGGGGATAAGTAAGATAAAGTTACCTTCTGAAATTGACACTCCAACCACCATTACACTAGGTAAAGCACTAATTAGTAGCACAAATTATATTATCATATAAAGAGAGTGCTTTCATACTCATACTTGTGATAAAAAGCATTATCCTACAGTTCTAGAGGCTTTAACAACTTAAGTTTTAGCCTTAACTCTCCATCTTATTGAACATACACATTACAAGCATTCATATTTCTGATGGTTCACATATAACTGCAAAATTAATAAGCACTGACGTGTGTATCCTAGGGTCTAAAATGCTTAGATCTAAAATGATTTAAGTGATTTCTAGCTACTTTGACATACATAACTAGTTTTCACTTTATAAAATAACTGCTAGTACAAGCATTCTCTTTCATTTTCAAAATAAATCTGTCTAGTAATGTAAAACTTCAAGATACAATTAAGTAGTAAATATGTAAGCTTATATCTGAGCATAGCTAAGTGATTAACATGTCAGAATATAGATAAAAAGGTCCAGAGTTCAAGACATATTGCCACTGAATAAGCTCTGCTATGTGTGCATTATAGAAGTGACAGTCTATTTATTTTTTTGTTCAGAGACAAAAACCACCCTTGCAACAGTGGGTGCTTGCTAGCACTGGTTAATTATTTAAAATTGATTGTTTTTATCATGGCGTTTTAACCAACATGTGTATAAAATTCTGTTAAGGTTGCAATATTCCAATTTCAATGTCTTGAAACCTTTTGTAAAAATCTGGTATCAACTGATCCATTTAATGATATGTGTGAAAAAGGTAATAAAAATAAAATTCTCCTTACCTAAAAATGTACTTCTAAAAGATACTTTCCAATTCAGTTTGACTTTCTTCTTTATGTGTTCACACATGCTATCAAGAAGATTTGCAAACCATCAGTCTCATGAAAACTTTCACTTAATTTCACATGAAACTACGTGAATTTGTGCTACTGCATGACGACTTCATCGTGCAAGAGAACCCTCTACCAAGAGAAGTGCTATATATCTCCTTGTGCAATATCTTCCTATATATTTTACACTTGTGAATCTTCATTCTTTAATAAGGTGATGAAGAAATGTATACCAGTAAGTGAGGATACTGGGAGGAAATGAGTGTGGAGGTAAGTATCTTTTGAAAATACATTTTCTGGTAAGGAAATAGTTAACTTCTGAAACAAAAAACTTAATTCTTCACACAGATTAGCTACAATCCCATGCCATGACAGTAGAGGGACCAGTGCAATGAATACCTAGATGTACCCCCTTCAGAAAGCATTCATTCACAGAAATTCAAGGAGTGTGACACCCAATGAAAGAGACTCCTAAGAAGCATACCTATGGGAGATTACATCTCATTTCATCCACGTGGGCCCAATGCTAGCTGCAGGAAGAGGGCAATGTACAGATTTATTTCAGTAATGATACTTATAGACTCCTCTATTTAACCCTCAGTTTCTACAGGCACTTTGCCAGCTGCTGGAGCAGGGTACATGAAAGATATATCACATGTATGTACAGATTCATCATCTCAACTCAGCTATCTGCCTCTACAGACCCAATGTTAATTGTGGAGAGGAAGGTGCCATCTTATGCTAATACAGTAGGGATACATACATAATTTTTTACTCAACTGCTGGTTTGTATGAGCCCCACATCAGCTGCAAGAATGGAATATGTTTGTGATGTAGTATGTCAGTAATAGAGTGTTCATCTTGTGATGATGAGAAACCCACTTGAAGTAAAAATGTATCTCAGGATGGCTGGTATTGGTATTAATACTTTTACTAATAAAGCATAGAACAGCATTTAGTATTCTTCAGATTAACAAAGAGAGTTTGCAATTGACCATTGCTGGGCACATGTCTTATGGATGAAAGTGTAAATGAGTATGGGATTGTAGGGGGCATTGCAATTAGATGTTAGGTTATTAATCAATATAGGTATAATGGTGTTCCTTTATATTGGTTTAATTTTAGTTTTAGTTGTACAACTAGAGCTTTTTTGATTTTGCATTTGTTTCCCTCCTTATAATCTGGGTGTTTTCTATGGATATAATGTGTTTATTTGGTATGCAGTGTTCAAAAACATGTGAAGGCATTTTTTTGTGTTCTTTCAATCTGGTTTCCATTTTTCTACTTGTTTCTTCAATACAGAAGTCATAGCAGTTGTTGCATTATATTTTATTAATAATGTTGGTGTTCTCTTTATCAATGTAGTTTTTATATAGTATGAATTTTAGTTTTGTTCCGTATTTTTGAACAAATTTCGTGTTTACTGGAATGTTGTGTTTGTTACAAGTTTTTTTTCCAAATGTTGATTATTTTTTGCTCATGTCAGGAATATACAGTATGCAGCAATATAAGATTTTGTAATTTGTTGTATCTTGGGATTTATTATCATTTGTTTGTTGTTGATCTAGATGTGTGATATAATTATTTCAATGGTTCTGGGAGGAAATTTGTTTTATTTTGTTCATTTCATTGTCGATTGTATCAGGTGAGCATAGTTTTGCAACTGTGTTTAGTTGGTTTCTTAAGATGTTGAGTTTTTGTTTTGTTTCACATGCTGAGTCCTAGGGAATGTATAGCCCAATATGGGTGATTTTGGGGGATTTCTGTTTTGAACTGTGTATCAGTTCTTGTGATCTTGAGAAATGCTATTTGGTTAGCTTTTCCTGTTCATAAGTGAACTTAACGTTGGGGTGTATAGAGCTAACGTGGTTGAAAAACTAGATATATGTGTTCTGTAGATGTGAATCCAGCAATTGTATCATCAACACATTTGTACCAGTATAGTGATGGGTGTAAAGCTGAACTGATTGCTCGAGATTCAATTTTTGTCATAAAAATGTTGGCTAGAACTGGTGATACACGATTCTCCATACTTAGGCCATTTATTTGTAGGTAGTTTTGACCATTGAACATAAAATTAGTTTTGGTGGTAGTGAATCTTATGAGTTGCTAATTTGTTGCTGGAGATTTGTATCAATGGGTTGGGGTCTTGGATTAAAGGTTCTAAAGCTATCTTGCAAGTTTTAGTGGTTGGAACTTCTGTGAAGAAGGGGATTACATCAAAATTTATGAGTTACTTGATTAAGAATAGACTTAAAATTAAAAGGGTCTTTGAAAAAGAAACTGACTGATGTTACATATTTAGAAAATGCTGCAACAGTTCAAAATTATGCTGCTAAAAATATTCCTGCACTGTGGATATATTGTAAAAGCAGGAGATATGTCACTTTAAGTGGCAAATGCTTTTCATTGGTTACATTTCCTCCACAAAATAGTTCAAAATTAGGAACAACTATACTATACATGAATCTGGTTGATTAGCAGGTGTTGCATAAAATGTTGTACTTCAAACTACCAAATGAGCATAATGTATTTCTTAACAAATTAGAACAATAACATATTAGAAAAAGAATCTTTGGTAGATACAAGAAAATTTATACAAATTCACACTTTAAATGCAATTAAATACAATGCACTTTGAAGACAACATCAATAAAGTACTTACATTATGTGTATTTCATCATACCTATCTTAAAGTAATATAGACGATAGCAATTTACTTAAAGTGTACTACTTGATTTTAAAGAATATGAAATAAATTTTTCCATTAAATAAATTACATTGAGATTCACTGTGTTAAATTATGTTTTTATCATACATTTCAGCCTTCTTATTAAACAAATCATTGGAAGAATGAATATGGGCATTTGGTGTGTCAATTTTGTTTTCATTACAAGTTGTAAGCTTTCTTACTGAAATCTTATTGACTTCACTTGTTCAAAAAGGGCATTGATAAAATAGGTAAAAATAGTAATAAAATTTTAAAAAATGTATTGCTGTAAATGTTGATGCATGCAATTTATTCAAATACAAATAACTTTACATCATGAGTCTTAAAGAATAAGTGATCTAAAATTTATGTAATATCAAAAATATGTACTTCTTGTTCTTCATCTTCTCAACATTAGTTTAAATAGTGAGTCATAGTTCCTTAAGAAGTTAATATAGTATCAGTCATTTAAGCTATAGAACTTTTTCAGAGAGTAAATCTTGACTTACTGATAGTCACATTACTATGAAAGCTTCCATAATAAACTATATGTGACCATCTTCTCAAATAACATCTGTTCATGAGGTATTATGAGAGCAGTGCAGGAGTTTACTCTTGATGAATGACAATTACAACCTGAAGGTATAAAGGAAGATAATTATTTTGAGTATGCCTACATTTCATTTTTTTTTTTATTTTCAAGTGTTCCAATCCATTGTTGGACATGGTTACGATATTAATTAGCAAGTTGGCAGGATAATAAATGTCTGTATCAATGCATTCTTGTTCTGCCCAAGAGCAACCATCTGACATTATCAGTCCTGCATTCAACAGTGTAATAATGTTTGCATGTACTGTACTTGATGCACTCATAAAATCATGTCAGGAAAGATATTAATACAGCTAGATTTACCTAAACACCCAAGAAGTTAGAGAAATCTTCAGACTTGTACTTCATTAAACTAAAAAGATACAATTCTCTTCAAGACCAATATAAATTGTTCATAACTATCACATACTTAGCATGTGAAGACTAGAAAAAAATGCTGATACATTTTCTGATGTAAAAGGTCATATATACAAAACAGAAATGAAACTGATCTCAAATTTTAAAAATGTACTTGTTTGAGCCCATATAGAATAATAAGTGAAAATTTTAATGACATTTCATTAGAAATAATATATGTGATTCAATTGTGTCAGTAAATTGTTTCAGCATTATACTAGTACATTAATATATGTATAAAAAGTTTATAAGTCCTAAAACATGTCTGTAGCTAGTATTCAAAGACTATTTAACACTGTAGGGCTATCTAACTTAAAGAGTAGAACTTTTCTTACTGAAAAAATATACATGTTAAATATATATTATGTACTGCAGAGATAAAGTCTAGAATGACATTTCCAATAAAACACAATGGCTGAAGGACTTGAAACTAAATAAAATTTAAAATTCATTGAACAGCATTGTTAAGTTAGTCTGTCAAATAAAAAATTAAAAAGTTATTAATATATAAATGTTTATCTCATTGTATAGCAGCAATTGTAATGATGTTTTCAAGAACTACTTTATCACAGTTACTAGAAAATGTGGCATAAATCATGGCACTTAAATTTTGTATTTTCTGGGGTGACTGTGATCAATAGCAAAGCATCAAAGAAAACAGAACAAATTCATGCTTCCCATTGACATGGTGGTATGCCTGCAGACTTAAAATGCTAGAAACTGGGTTTCAATACCCAGGTTGGAACATATACATGTAAAAACAGCTCGTTTGGGTTGAGAAAATGTTTTTACGTAAAGGAGCGAACAACATTTCGACCTTCTTTGGTCATCATCAGATTCACAAATTTTCTCAACCCAAATGAGTCATTTTTACATATATATTTTTCTCTACAAGTGGATTTTCTCAACATCACTGAAGGTTGGAACAGCACAGACAGTCCATTGGGTAGCTTTGTGCTTAATTACAAACAAATTCAAAATTAAAATATTTAAAAAAATTCAAATTTAAGTATGACAATTTTCATCACTTGCACTGCTACAAAGATGAATAAAATTAGGTTTGCAAAAGTAAATGTAAAAATGTTAGAATTACAACCTACCTCCTGCATGCACCATGCACATACAGAGTCAGAAGCTATACATTTTCCACAAGTTTCTTTTGAATTACATTGGTTACCTGAAATTTTCAGAGAAACACAAGTCACACAGTAATATTATAAATACAACTAACAAGCATACACACCATATCTAATTAGTACATAAAATGCTCTTGTTATTTAACAGTAAAACACTAAAAATAAACAACAAGTTGAATGTTCTGCAAACAGATGTACTTATATAAAACAGAACCCTCTTTTCACAAAATATTTACAATTCTTTTGGAAGTCCTACTTGAAAATTTAGAGGTTTTGGAACACTGTAGTGTACACTAAATGTCATTGTTATTGTCACACTGCATGTTCCATACTAGTTCACTCAGACAGGATTAGTTGGTTTGGTGTTTTATGGCACAAAGCAATTAGGCTAGTTGTGCCAAACATCCAATAAAAAGTTAAACTTAAAGTAAAAATTATTAAAATTCATAAAAGGAAATTAAGGTAAAACAAAACAAAGTTTACTTTTTGAATTAAAAACATAAATAGCATTAAATACAATTTTTACATCCAGTCTACAGTAGTAAGAGAAAAACTATAGTAATACAAGTTGTAAAGGACTTTGTGTGGCAGAATTGTAATTATCATTACTTGCCAGGATGACTAACAGATAAGTTAAAAAATCAGCATTAGTCACATGAAGTTGGCCTTTCCAGTCCTTGTTTCGATGTATTTTACATTATGACCATTTTCTAATTTCAAACTGAACTAGATGTACTTTGATTCTTAAAAGGGAATCACATTAACAAACAGTCTCATGTATAAATTTAAAAAACTTAAATAGCATTATAAAGATTAATGGCCTTTTAAAAACTAAAAACATTTCTAAGGTAGACAGTGTTACCATCGCCAGTAACACTGTCTAAACCTTGGGACAAAACATATTTAAAATGGTCCCATTGTTGAGAGTGATAATGATAGCAAGACAGTAAAATGTGGCTTATTGTGACCTGAGTGTCACACAGACAACACGTTGGTGCACTGGTCTCAGATAAAAGAAATGGATGAGTTAAAAAACTGTGACCAATGCATAATCTAGCTATGACAACTTCCTCTTTCTGAAGCAAGATGGCCAAAGTCTAATAAAGGGTTTTATTTGGAAAAGCTTGTTTTCACGTTGCTCGCCCCAAGTCGACTAACAACTGGCATGGAGCCGAGTCTTGAATACAGGACCATAGTCCATGTATGGAACAGGCACAGCAGTGATAGTGCCAGATTAGACAGATTTAGCTGTGATGTTGGCAAGCTCATTCCCACGAATACCAATGTGGCCTGGTATCCAGAAAAACTGAATAAAAGTAGATGTTAAAGTGAAATGGGCCAGTCGGTTTTGAATATCTGCGAGAACAGAATGAGAACTAACGTGTAGCGATTCCTAGACCAAACGAAAACTAAATGAGTCAGTATAAATAGTACAATTTGAGTACTGCTTAGCTTCTATGTGATCCAGGACAAGACAAATGGCATACAGTTCTTCAGTGAACACCAAAATTGTAAAGCCCATAGAATCACCTAATTTCGAACTATCCATATAAACAGGAATAAAAAAGATGGTTCAAAAGATGTTCAGCAAATAACAGACAGTATTTCCAATTGGGAATATCTGCTTTTCTCAAAAGATTTAAAAGAAATGTCACATTTGGGAGCTGAAATAAGCCATGGTGGGATGGGCTGGCCAGTGGATACAGCAATGTTATCCAAGAAGAAACCCAATTCATCCAACTACACCTGGATACAAAGGCCAAAAGAAGCAATGGCGGATTGTCTGTTCTGAAAAGGCACGGCGTACCGAGGAAGGAAAACACAATACCAGGTGGAAAGCTTAGGTAAGGAAATAAATTTTGAAGCATACACTAAAGACAGTTGCAAACGGCAGAGATATAGAGGAGGTTCATGAGACTGTGTGTATAAGCTCTGAGTCATAGACCAGTAATCCACAGTCTAGTTCTAATTGAACAAGAGCCTGATATATCTTTAGCATAGAACATCGATCCACTCCCCAAGTGATGGAAGAGAGGACATGGAGGATATTCAGTGTTCTTGCACATTTCACCCATAGCTGCTTGATGTGTGGTATAAAGATCAGCTCACAGTCTCAGGGGCCATAGGTAGTACAACTTCATCTATGTGGAGTTCACAATCAGGGTGAATATCCTGTTAATGGCAAAGTGCATGCAAACAGTTTTAGAGACAGAGAAGTTAAAGCCATTTGCTGTGTCCACTTCAGTAAATGATTGAGGGCAGTCTGTAGTTGCTGCTCAACGTACGTCATGTTCGATGACTGACATAAAATGTGAAAGTCGTCGACATAGAGCCCGTTTGCAACAGTAAGAGAGAGTTGTTCAGTGACGGCATTCATCTTTATACTGAAAAGTGTGACACTCAAATTACAGCCCTGAAGGACTCCAAGTTCTTGTAGAAGAGAACAGAAAAGTGTCATACCCACATGAACTTGGAATCCCCTGTCCAGTAAAAAAATTTTAATAAACAAGGGCCAATGGCCACATAACCCATATAAATGGATGTCTAGCAAAATTCCATAACTCCATCTTGCATCATAAGCTTTCTCAAAGACAAAGAATATTGATACAAGATATTGTCGATTGAAAAATACTTCTCTGATTGACATTTCAACTCAAATCAGGTGGTCCATGGTAGAGTGCTGTCATCGGAACCCACACTGGGTGGGCGAGAGGAGATTGTTTGATTTGAGGAACCAAACAAGACAAGCATTAACCATCCTCTTCAAGATCTTACAGAGACAGCTCATTAAAGCAACTGGATGATAGTTTGAAGGAATTTTGGGATTCTCCCAAACTTAGAGAAAGGGAGAGCAAAAGCCTGGCACTAGGCATCAGGGAAAATATTCTCCTGCCAGATCCTTGAGTTCCACCAGTGTAAAGGGATGATTATAGTAACAGAGACAATCAGCTTGAAAGAAAAGAGGTGGTCACTCTGCCTGAGTCTTGATGGCTAACAAGGTGGAGGATGAAGCAGAAATGCTAGATACCTGGAAATTCCTTTCACCTAGAGTATCAGCAATGCTCCAGGTATCAGCTACTTCCTGGCTATCAGAGAACAAGATTGAGAGGGGGACAGAATTATATTGCCCAATGACTTTTCGAATCTTGTCCCATGTGACTTTGGAACTGGCAGTAGAAGATATGCTGGTTGTGAACTTAATCCAAGAGTCCTTCTGGCTTTGACGTCTTACCCACTAAGCATGTGCACAGGCCCGCTAGAAAGTGATGAGATGTGAGAGTGTGGGATACCTACAAAAAGTATCCTATGCCCATTTTTGAGGCTTCCATGCCATGTGCTCATTCCATCAAGAATGAGGATATAGTGGAAAACGTGTCAAGGTTTTAAGAATACGTTAAGCAACTGCTTGTATAATACAGTCAGTTACTGCTGCCACACAGTTGTCTACTGATGGTTTACAGATGATAGCAGGATCAAGTTCTGCAAGAGCAGTGAAAGAGGGCCAGTTTGCTTGATCCAGCTTCCACCGTGGTACACAAGTTGAGTGGCATTGACCAATGCCAGTCTCTCTCAAAATTATAGGAAAATGATCACTACCTTGTGGATTATTGTCAACCCTCTATGAAAAGTGGGAGAAAGGTGAAGAGGAGCAAAGTGAGAGATCAATAGCAGTAAAGGACTGACTAAGTGCATAAAAATAAGTATAAAAACTAGTATTCAAAAGAGAAAGGTTGTGATCAGGTAGCATACACTCTATGGAGGGACCCCTCCCATCAATATCAGCACTTGCCCAGAGGTGATGATGTCCATTAAAGTACCCCAGGATTAAAAAGGGAGGTGGCAACTGTTCAATGAGAGCATCAGGAGCTGACTGATCATTGGTCTCTCCAGGCAACAGGTATAGAAAACAACCCAAAGAAACACAGATGGTTACAGCCTCCAAGAGTGTGTCTAATGGCAAAGACAGGGTGGGCACATGCTGATCAAACAACAGTGCCATCCTTCCATGCACTCGTCCATCACACAGCCTATCATTTCTGTAGAAAGAAAACTTCTGAAAGGTGACTGTATCAGCAGGTTTCAGAAATATTTCTTGTTAGGAAAGACATACACAATGGTAGAAAGCAATCAGTGATTTCATGTCATCCAGCTTAGAACGTAAAACCTCAACAGTTGCATTGTATCAAGGTGGTCATTTTTATCTTTGTGTAGGTGAATTGGGTGGAGAGCCCTTCTGTTTATGACTATGTCTTTTTTCTTTATTCAAGGGAGGTCTTTCGACCTTCATGAATCATGCCCTGGATTGATTGAGCAGTTCTTTGTCATTGGAAGAGGATTCCAGTGACTGAGAACATGAATAAATGACCATTTTGCATCTTGGAGCAGTGGAAAAAGATGTACCCAAAGAAAAGCCCATACCCAGAACCACAGAAGATGGACCTTGGCATTTGCTAGAATGAATGTTAAGGACGGAGATGGTGTTGACACTGATTCATCAACTTTTTCAACCATGGAAGTCAAAAGACTATTCATATGGTTTGAGAACAATTATTTTGGAGACACAAAGAGATCTGTCTCCACTCTCACTGTAGTAGTGGAACAAAGTGAAGCAGTATATACATCTGAGATGAAGTGGTGGACAGCAACTTTTGCACCTCAAGGTAAGTTATATTTTGAATTATCTTCAAAAGCTGCATCTCTTTTTCTTCCCACCACTTAGGATAAGAACGAAATCAGATGTGTGAAAACCATTGCAATTGATGCAATAAGGGTCCGATTCACACTCACAGAAATCGTGGTCCTTGCCACCACAAGGACCACAACATGACGTCTTCAAGTGACCGAACCACTGACACTAAAAAAATCTGAGAGGGTTTGGTATGTATGGCCATACTTTGCAATTAAGGTAACCTGCCTTGATGGTGATAGGTGGATGCAGTGATCTAAATGTTAAAATGAGGACACTGGTCAGCATCACAATTCCATCTTTCCAAGTGGAGATACGCCTTACTGCAGAAATTCCTTGGGTGGAGAAACCCACGAAAATCTCTGACTTGGGAATGTTCTTCAAATCCCTTTCAACAATAACTCCTCATGATGAATTCAAAGTAGCAGGGGGCATCCACTGACCCCACCCACTGAGCCCTACAAGGGAATACACTACAATGCCAAACAAGGTCACTGCAGCAATGTCACGGTTTTGTAAGCAATGTGCCCAAACACCAGTATCAGATACAATATCCACAACACCTACTGAGAACATCCAACACAGATACTTTGTTGGCCCTTACCCAAGTGGACCAGCTGATTGAATCAAGGGGTCCCATCCCTAGGCCACCAGTTTACACGAATTCAAGGTCAATGTGGTGTGTAAGGGTTAAACCCCCCCAACCATTAGGATCCTTTTCTCCCCTTCATGGGTCACCACCCACATATTTGCTGTGCATAAACTGAAAGAACAGAACCTTCCCTGGGAGGTCCCCTCACCACATACAGGAGTCCATCCAGAGGGGAGAAGAGGGGGAAATGCATGGGAGAATCTAGAGAAAAAATAACATCATAATACTGTCTAATGCATGACTATGAAAACCCTATTTTCAAAAGCAAATTAGCCTCAGTTTATTCAATTAGGACCAAAAAATGAATAGCAATCCATACATTGTTTTACTCGTGATAATCTTTGAGTTGGTACATTCTGGAATGGACCTTATTTATGAAGCAATGTACCAACAGAAACTTCAAGTGGTCTTGTGGAACACCTAATCTCATCAATGAGTATTATAAACCTTAAAGTTCACATGTGCAGAGTTGAAGTTAAGTTTCCACTGATAGGCACCACTAGCCACTCAACAGGATCCTGAGATGTAGAAATGGAAACTTAACTAATCAAAGCCAGTAAGTTATATAGAATGGCAACAGGAAGAATTCAATAACCTGAAGAAGAAAAGGTGGCCAGATGATAATGATAATGTGTAACAAATATGTGTGGGGCAATCCACATACCAGCTCACACAATCTCTGCTAATGAACAATGGAAGTAAGCAGCCAGAGAGAATAAGGTGTCAAATTTGGCAGAAGGATGCCTGAAAGATTTGATGTGAATCAACATCCAATGAAGCCTCGACAAAATAGAAGAGCTGCTGTAGCCACCTCATGAAGGTAACAGGAGAAATATTTCAGAAAGATAAGGAATTCTAGAAACTAAATATATGGTAAGGTGAACCATGAAAAGGAGATGTGTGGACTAAATAACAATAAACTGCATAGATGGAACAGAGAAAAGTGATCCAGATCAGAATGAGAATATAAGTGGGAAATGGAAGGGAACAAGAGTTAACATTCTCTCTCCTTCACAAGCCACAGACATTTTTAAAATAAATGCACATACAGGATAATGAAGAATATGAAAACAATGGAAAAGACTACAGGAAACATCAATAGCATACATATCAAACCTTCTACAGCCACATGCAAAAATAAAGAAATAAGACTTAAGCAAAAGATAGTACAAGGAGCAAGAGACTAAAGATGTAAAGGGAGGAAAGGTAAGGACATGGAGAATATGTCAGGCTCCAATCAGGAAAGACTCCCAGATGAGGTGAACAAGGGTGGAAAAAGGAATAAAAGAACATAGAAAGGTCAGAAGAGAAAAACTACATGACAACAGAGTAAAGCTACCATGTAGCTAGCAATGGTTAAAAGTGATAAGCCTTGGGGAAACAGCCATATAAAAATTCTGCAAGATGGAGGATAAAAGCAGAGGATGGAAAAAAGAATGATGCAGATCAACCATGGAATGTGTACCATTCTCATGAATAGACAAGGAAAAAGAAAGAGTGAATGTAACAAGAAAGAAAGAAAGTTAAACATATCACAAGGAACCTAACAAAACCCAAATGTGAAGCCAGAGTGATGACACTGCTGGATAAGAAAGAGAGGAGTGACATTGAAAGAGTAGTGAGTGTGAAAGAGGTGGAAGAGAAAATGACCAGAAATGGTTCAATAAAGGAAACTAAAGCTTAAAGTTGAGCTATCTAGTATAGAGTGAGCATGACAACACAATACAGAGTGACCAGAATGAGGAAAATCACATGAAAGAAAAGATAAATAGGAAGGTGGACATGAGGAAAATGTTTGGACAAGTTCTGTCCAAATGCATCCACAGCAAGAGCTTAGAGATACAAAACTGGGGACCAGAGAAGGAAAATACAATGTTGAAACAAGTGGCAAAAAATCTTGAAGAGAAGAGGAGTGTCCAAGTGAGAATACTGTTACCAGAACACCAGAAGACTGAGAACCCATTCCAAAAGATAGTATTTTGTCGAGTTTGAAAAGACAACCCATGATAAGAATCATGGCATCTAGAATACAACAAGCTATTAGATATATATATTTAAAAATGAGTCCTGAAAAAGATGTTGAGAGAATGGAAACAGAGACAGCCACACTGGCTGCTCCCATGGAAATCAATATGAGACAAATCACAATTTGGCTACATGGATCTGCATCACCAGACATTAACAGACTAGCATAAGAAAATCAATCAAAGTCCAATGAACCAACAAACGTACTAAGAGAATGGTGAGAATGAACAAAACATTGTAATACCACTGATTCAAAATTAAATTGATATTCACGAAATTCCCTCCATCTCACACAAATACTGAAGTATTTGAGTATAGAAAGAGTAGTGAAAATGCCACAGAGAAAGGGAACCCACTTGAGGAACCAATAATCATGTAGAATTCATTGTAGACATCACAAATGAACATGACCAAAGTGAATATAGGATTTCATGGAAGCCTAAATCTCCCTCACAGTAGATTAGTAGAGATCAGGGCATAGAACATTAATCACTCAGACCCCTCAAAAGATAAAAAGGCTGAGCCCTGTGTAGATGCAAACTGAAATACACCAAAATGAGTGAGAAACTATATGGATGTGAAATGCAACTCATCTAGGTTGATCAGTCACCACAGACTCACCACTTCCACAAGGAGGAGATGAGGATGAGTGTAGAAAGCATACTGGAATAGAACTAAATGGGAAAAATAAACATCTAATAAGTCTTCCTAAATCATTCCAAACTTAGGGCAAAACACTGCCTTAAGGTGTGAACAGCACCCCCCCCCTCCCATGGTAAACTGAGGGAGGTCATGAAACTGACTGAGACTATGAACTCCTCAAAAACCACAAAAAGACAGGAATAAATCCCAGAAAATAATGAAAAACCTGTCCAATATTTTTCGTCATTAGGTACAACCTTGCCACAAATAATAGAAAGAAACAATGTCCATTTGGTGAGGAAAGTAATGGGTACAGGAGGCAATGAAGGAGGAAGACTCACTGACAGAATAATCATTACTCCACAATTGGCTGAAAATAGAGAACAAAAATCCATAAACCTGAGTAAACACGACCCATTGACCTTGATCTTATGGGATAGTCACAACCATGACTTATAACACTGAAGTCTATGGGCTATTGAAGGATTAATGGGAGAAGAGAAACAAGAAGTGGTGAGAGGGAGAGAAGAGAAAGCAGGAGGAAAGAGTTTAGAGAAAAACAAGAAGGAGCATTGGCATTCAGACCTAACATATGACACTACAAGAACAAGAATTCCAGCAAATTCACACAGGTAGATGAAAGGAACCATATAAAGGCATGAGTGAAAAGGAAACAAAAGGGCTTGAGTAACAAAAGCAACACACCAAAACAAATTCTAGCAACATATCAACCAAATTAGAAGAGCTAAAGCCAAGACAGATTAATATGCTACTGTGGAGAAGAGGAATGAACCATCATCTGCCAAAAAATCCTCAAGAGAAAGATAGATCACAATGGAAAAGTGAATGGAGGAAATATTATAGAAAAGGGGTAAGAAGTGTAACATGAAGGTGGAAAAGTTAAGTCTAAAAAAAGTCAAACAAAACACAGATGATTTGTAAAGGAAAGGCAATATAGCAAATATAGCACAAAGTTAGGCCTATTCATATAAGGTAATAAAAGAAAGGAGAATAAGGCATGTATGCACCAAAGCGATGCCAGAAGTAACTGAATATGGACTAGCATATCTGGATAGATGGTAAAAAACATAAAATAAAGAAGAAAGGAATGAAACTTCTCTTAACCCTTTATTTTGAAAAATTGAGATAGCATCATCCATTTTCCAATCCTCAGCAATTTCTCCAAAATCAAGAGATGTTTTTGACTGGATTTAGGATCTTCAGATAAGATAGTACTGTCAATGGGCCTTACATACTGAAAATAAGCCAAAAACTGAACATTTATCAATTGTTGTTGTTGTCTTAATGCAGGGCTACACAACAGGCTTTCAGCAATTTGTTCACTGTGGGGAATCAAACTCCAGATTTTAGCATTGTGTGTTAGTTAACTTACTATTGGCCAACCAACAACAAAACTACCACCATAACTAACCTTCAAAATATTAATTTATATGTTCTGGATAAAAGTTTTATTTGGTTTGAATTTTATGTAAAGCTACACAAGGATTATCTGTCCAAGCTGTCCCTAGAGGAAAGGCAGCTAGTCATCACCACCCACTGCCAACTCTTGGGCTACTCTTTTACCAACAAATAGTGAGATTGACTGCCACGTTATAATGCCCCCACAGCTAAAATGGCAAGCATGTTTGGTGCAACGAGTATTCGAACCCACAACCCTCAGATTATGAGTCAAGTGCCTTAACCACCAGGCCATGCTGGGTTTCTTGAAAAAAAAAAAAGTTTTACTTTTCAAATATACAGCCTACTCTCTCATAATTGTAATATGTCATATTCCTTTTAGAATTATAACTTCACAATTTGCTCAGATTCTGTAAAATTTGTAAAAAATTACAATATTTCATTATTAATATTGAAGTATTGATACAATAATTAATATTTAATGGAATTAACAAAGAAACATTAAATACAATTATTATAATATTTTGTGGTAAATACAAACATATATTACATAAATATAAAGAAATAAGAACTACAAATTGTTTGCTTGAAATTTCCAATATATTTTTCAAATTTTTAATACAGTTGTTTTAAACAACTTGACACTACTTTCATTTATGTATGAAGGCCATTAACAAATATAAACATAAAACCTCTTACATAGGGTTGATAAAGTTTGAAAGCTTAAGTAAACTTAATGAGTGGAAGTTGGGAGTTAGTGATACTACTTGGGATAACTTGGTTGGGTTTGTATGTTTTTATACAATTTATAATTTGTCTACTGTACCACTAATTAATTTATACTATGCTGCTACTATAATAGGGCCTGGAATGCCAATGTCATGAGGTAAGGTTTATTTATCTACCTCCAGAGGTAATATATTTTCTTCCATTTTACATTTCTCTAGGGACCAATCACATTCTCTCAACTATCTGCACGCAGTAAAGAGTGATGTAAATGCGGGACTTTGTGGACTTGAGCTCCCACATTTTGTTTTCTTAACTTTATTCACATTTTTCCCTTCCTTAACATGCAAGATTAATGAACACAAGTTAAGACTGGCAGATGGTGTACCCCTACAACAATGCAAGTCCTTTATATGCAAAAACGACTCGTTTGGGTTGAGAAAATATTTTACATAGAAGAGCGAAAACGTTTCGCTCTTCTATGTAAAATATTTTCTCAACCCAAACGAGCCGTTTTTGCATATAAATTTCTCAACAAGTGGGTTTCTCGACATCACTAATGCAAGTCCTACTTCCACACCTACCTTCATAAACACACACACACACACACACACACACACACACACATATATACTCTTCCAAAAAAGAAATGCAATAGGAATATTTTTGTTATTTTAAAGAGAAATATATGTAATAACATTACAAGCTCAGAGTATGTGATGTTACACATGTTAAGGCACTGACTGTCAGACCAAAATGACAATACAAGTTGTGCACTTTGAAAACGGAGGAAAACATTGGATTTTTCGCCAAAACGCATTCGTGTCCAATAAATTTGTTTGAAAGATCTGCATGTTCTGCAAGTGCAATATGTGCAAAATCTCTATAAAAGTGACAGGTTCTCAGTTTCCATAGCTCAGTGTTAAGCAACTGACACGCAATACAGTTACGCCAAGACTGACTGAAGCACAATGCAACAACGCCATTCGTCACTTGGAAGCAGGTGAATCTCGATCAGATATTGCCAGAGCTGTGAATGTCCACCCAAGCACCATCACAAGGCTATGGAATCATCACCAACAACATGAATTAACTCGTGATCATCCACAATCTGGCAGACCTCGTGTGACCACTCCCGCACAAGATCGCAACATCCGGTTACGTCACCTTCGGGATAGGACCACCACTGCGACGTCTACTACCTCAACCATACCAGGGCTGTGTAGGATTTCCGATTAGACCGTGCACGCAACCGCTCACGAGATTCTTAGGCCCCATGTGCAACCCATTATGTTGAACGTCAACGACGTTTTTCAACATGACAACGCCCGTCCTCACACAGCCCGACTCACCACTGTCTTCTTGAGACACCACAACATCAACGTTCTTCCCTGGCCCTCCAGATCACCAGATTTAAACCCCATCGAACATCTTTGGGACGAGAGTTGGACCGACGTCTGCGACGGCGACAACCTCAACCGCAGACTCTACTTCAGCTTGCAGCAGCTTTGCAGGCTGAGTGCACAGCCATTCCACAGGATGTGATTCATCATCTCATTGCTTTCATGGGCAGGAGATGCCAAGCAGTTATTGATGCTCACGGGGGGCATACTCGTTATTGACGTTAAACTTCACCTAGTGAGCGTGGACTTTCCCTTTGCAGACTTTGGATGTTATGCAGTGATTGTGCAAAGTTTCACATATTTCATACAGAACTACCCAGAATAAACTTGTTAACAATGTCTCATATTTTGCCTTTTGCGTTTCTTTTTTAAAAGAGTATATGATATAACCATAAAATATTCAAAAATAAACCAAAATACATTAATGAATTTTTTCTTTTCTAAATATGCTGCACATCCTAGGGTTGAAACTATAACATGGGATTATAAAATGTATCCTAGGTTTTGGAGAAATTAGAATACGAAAAAGATAAACATAAAAAGATGGAAAAAAATATATATAAATAAATAAATAAAAATGAAAATAAGGAAGTAAGGTACTACCATATTGGGGTAAGTAAGATAAAATTTACATTTTAAAGTTAGACTTCCTGCCCCCAATATGGTAGAGACCCTAATTAACACAACATCAGCGAAGTGATAGTTTACTGTGACTGTCGTGCTTTTATATGTTACTTAAGGTGTATATCCACATAAGGTAGTGCCAAGATCTTTGATGACCTTATTTTTAACTAAAAAGGTTTTAACTATGTATGTATGTATGTATGTATGTATGTATGTGTTGTTTTCTTTTTCTGAATTCATAAGTTAAAAAACTGTGCCAATAAAGGTAATGTGATATATATACACACAACCCTGACATCATAAATATTTATTTAATATTTTAGTTACCTTGCATTTTACATATTCCTGACAGTTGAAGTAAAATGATGGCTGTTCCAACAACAAAATATTTCATTGTGTTGTACCTAAAAACCAAAACTGTACAATATATTAATCAAAATTAACATGCTGTTTATATACTTCCATACAATAAATTGTCTTTAAGATAGCTATTGCTACATCACATAAAATAATAAGTAATAATACACTTTTAAAATCCGAGTACTGCACATAGCTTAATAGCAACAGATAATGCTGATAAATGGTTCTATCAACATTCAAATATAAATAAAAGTATTACTGATGTACATATTTAATAATCATAAGAAACACTTTATATGATTTATTAACTGAGATGTATACTAAAAAGTTGATGTTAAAAACTCTATTTTTCAGTCAATCAACAATAAAAAATGTTTTGCACAATAAACAAGGTATTTTAAGGCTAAGAATTTAATTTCTTACTCTGAAGTGCTGAAATACTAGATACACTGGCTATAAAAATATTAAAAACAGCAAATCATGTGATAATAATGTTTTAGGAAAATCAATTACATATACTAAATTAATGTTTCAACAGCTTCAAAATGTTTGTACTTTACAGACACAAAAACATGCACGTATTAATATTCATTACTACATTTTTTCCAAATTAATTTAACATTCAGAACTGAAATCACAAAACTTATACACTTGATATGTAAATATAAATGCATGTTCGTATCTTATTAGCAAATTTATGCTAATAAATAATATATAATTTTTTTTAGATTTAGTTTATCCCACAGTAACAATATATTACTATTTTTTTATAAATTCCTTCATACTTGTGTAATGTTCAAGATTAAAAAACTCTAAATTTAATGAAAACAAAAATTATTTTATACATGATTCTAAAAATGAGATTCTTCCAGTCTCAAAATTACAATAAAATACAAATAACTTAGTATACAGGATAAAAATTAGTAAAAAATGAGACTTTTCCAGTGCACTAAGTAATAACCCATGTTTCTGCCTGAGAACGACTGGATGAAAGTTATATACAGAATTGTTTCATATGCACACCTGACTAGTTATCATATGTTTTGCATTAAAAAGCAAGTCTCTTTATTAGACGGAGCTTTTCAGATATTTTGCTGAACTTTTGAATTTAGATTTGAACAGCAACTTTATTTCTAATCTTTCTCTTGCTAGTCCAACACAGCCACAACAAACATATTTGCCCTTGTACTTTTTGTGCTAGCAGTTGTGTTGGACATTCAGTTGTATATGCTTGTCGACCAGTTATGACATGACTATTTCTTCCTAAAGAACTTAGTTAGAAACCAAAAACATATACAAACACACATTCCATTATCTGATATTCGTCAACTCTTCAGCCTGCAAGTCCTAACAACCTACTCTAAGGGAAAGTTACAAGACGGAAAATTCCAATCCAAAAACATATTTTCACTAGTAAAAATGTATCTCAAGATGGTTGGTATTGGTATTAAAACTTTTATTAAAACAAAGTAAAGAAGGCTGAAAAGTTGTTCTCTATATTGTTTTATTACCCATACCAGTCGTCATGACATACATTTTTACTTCAAGTTGGTTTCTCGTCATCACGAATAATTTCACTAGGTTTGAAATATCAAATAGTTCACTCTGAATTTTTTGTTGTTAGTATCAACTAGACTAATAATGATTGTAGTAATATTAATAATACACAAAGTAACATTGAAGTAAAGGCAAAAATATATGGTGTGACAGTAACACACACCTATAGGCTATACTAAATACTATACATAACGAGTTTTAAATTAATTAAACTGAAGTAATATTAAAACACACATCTTACCTCTATTACTATAATGGCTGTAAAACGTTTTCTTCTATATTTTTAACAGGTTAAAGAGTACAGTTTTTTATGTCAAACTGAGAAATTTAAAAGCGCAACTACAAATGTACAATAACTAAGACTGAAATCATCGAACAAGTTTACCAGTTACCATGCTCAACGGATGTTTGCGTTATATGAATCATATAGTATGGCCCAGCTTCCTGTTGAAAACTCCTTCCGGTGAATACATGCTCTTAGATCTAATACAGCCCTACATTTGTCTGAGACCCGGATTACTTATTTACCCACATATTTGAAATTAAAACGTCACACTTTATACACACCCAAAAATCGATACACATATGCAGGTGTGTGACATGTTGATACTATGCGCCAGATGTAGTAGAACATGTGTTATTATTATTACGTTGTCATCCGATAATTATATATCGCCATAGTTTAATAATTTATTACAAAACTTGTAAGATAAAATTATTTTTATTTATTTACTAATAAACAAGTAAATATGTTTAATTTTTTCTTTATTTATTAAACGCTACATTTGGCTAGATTCACCCGATGGGATGGCGGTAAGCTTCAGAATTTTCAATGCAAAAATCCGGGCTTCGGTTTCCCATGATCAGCAGAATGTACCTCTGCGAAAAAGAAGCTCAATAATAATCAAACCAAGAACATTTCTCAAGATTTTGAGCAAGTAAAGTCAGTAAAATGTAACATTTAAAAAGAAGAAAAAGGCAGGTTTTAAACATCGCTGTAAATAAGCCTCGCATTGGCTCTGCTGTAAGTTTGAAGGTTTATAACGCCAATAACTGCGTCTCTATACCAGTGCTGAGCATAATGTCACATTGTGTAGATTTGTATTCAACAACAAAGAATCAAATTCAATAAATAAATAGTTTCTTTTAAATATGATAAAAGGCTCGCCCCCCCCAAAAAAAAAAGACAAAATCTGCTAGACACATAAGGTTTTTAAATTCCAGAGTGAAACTGTGCTTTTCCGTGGACCGGAAACTTGGAGAGTCACAAAAATGTTTTTTCACTAACTTGAGGAAATACAGATAGAAAGTGGGGTTGGATAGAACATACCCTAAGGGATGTAATATTCAACATCACATGATGATCTCTAATATGAAATCCCACAAAGGAAATGAAAGATAGGCACACCTAAAAACACCTAGTTGAGAGATACGTAGACAGAATTTAGATAACAAGACTTGTTAATGGTTTATATATTTTCCAAGTACAGTAGGAATGGAATGGGGTAAATAATAATTGTAAAACTGGATTTTACACATATGAGCTGACTTGGGATAGGCAACATCAACTTTTACTTTGGGATGTTAGAATCCATTAATGTGCTTTCGTTATTTTTTTCTTGTGTGTTTTCTCATGGCAAAGCCACACCGGGCTATCTGCTGAGCCCACCGAGGGGAATCGAACCCCTGATTTTAGCGTTGTAAATCCGAAGACATACCGCTGTACTAGCGGGGGGCAATTTTTTCTTACATACCTTCTTCCAGCTAAAGGTTTAACACTAATTTTGGTGTGATTTAAAAATGTTTCATGACACAGGAGTTTCTTCCTTCCTCTTCCTAGTACACTTACAGCAAGCATTTCCTTGCGTTTTATATTGTACTGAAATAATGTAAAAATATTTCGGAAACTGTGCACATTACTAAATATTTCAGTGTAAAGACTTTAAAATATTCTATCATAACCAAATGACACATTAGGTACACCAAGTTTACATTTGTAATGCTAGTTAAATTACTGTCTGTGAAATTATTATACTACTGATAATTCCACCTACTTAAGCATTTTAAGTTTGCTCTATCGAAATATCGCGCAGTAATCTTACTGAAAACAACAGACAAATCTATATATATTCTTAGACACACATAAGTTTCTCCATTACTCTTAACTTTTCCAAAACATGCACTATCAGCGAAATACATTAACATCAAACTTGAAAACTTTCCTTTCAAGTATTATTGAAGATAACAGATACACTATGTCTTCAAATAATACCTTACGAGTCAGTAATCACACTTAGCTTTAAATAACCAAGTCTTAGTATCCCGATCAGATCTGATATTTCCAATGATATGTGTCTCAATAGCTGTGTTCTTTGTGTAATTAATTAATTATTGTTATTCAACATCCATGAATGACTTTATTTAATGTGCATACACATGTGAGACTACACAAAGGCATGTATTTATAGGTTGCAATACTCTTTCAACTGAGTTTTCAAATTCTTAGTTATATTATTCAGTTGTGCAAACTCTTGGTGTAGTGGATATTGAACCTACTGGCGCCAGTCATCCTAAGCTCTGTAAATTGAGTTGCTATTATTCAATATCCCATGTATCTCTCTTATAGTGAAACTCTGCCCAACAGCTCAGCAAGTACGGGCTGTAAAAGTCTTTCATCCCTATTAATCTTACAATCAACAACCTAGCTTAATTCATATAACGAAGTGGCAATCATAACACGTAATGTATACACTGCACCTTTCAAACCACACAATAACTCAGACAGTAAGGGTAAAAACTCTCTTTCACTTAAGAGTTTAAGGTCTTAGTTATCACTTCCCGCTTTAAAAACCAGGCATTGCATCTGCTGGCACTAGTTATCTTAGAATCGTGATATTCAAGTGGAATTCCCAAAATGTAATGTATACACTGTATGATGAACATCGCTTGATAGCGTGGAAAGCAGAAATTCAGAAATTGACACTTCTTTCCGATAATCAGATTTTTGATCAAATGATTCTTATAATTTTTCATAACCGGGTTTATTCTCAGTCATATCAAATAGGGAGTAATTTTTGGTGGTTACATGGACCTTCAAAGCTGAGTCTCAAATCTAGATCTAATGCTTCCTCGTATGACTCATCCTGAACAGCGAAGTAAGCATTCTTAGCCTTTCCCAACTCACTTTCTAAATATCGATTCTTCTGTGTCCTGTGGTATGTTGAATGCAGTATTGGTTCAAATTAGATGTTTGTGATATCTAAATATAAAGTGTAGACTTTTTTATGAATTAGATATTTTATTTTATTGTTTTTGAGATATTAATATATTCATTGAAATAACCAAGTTAGTCCCGCCCATTACTATACGTTTTTGAAAATACAGGGTGACCCTAAGTCCCTATTCATCCATATATCTTATGTATCCAGTGTATCCGTGTGCTGTCACCAGTATTCTTGCACTCATGTACCCACGTAATTGTCACAATACGCTCTTCAA